>NW_028317982.1:5599285-5901428 GCF_062004578.1 Staurois parvus
TACAGAGCCCTGTACTGTTAGTAAACACAGTGCTCTGTGCTGTGATTTGCTAAGCCAAATCAGGTTATATCAAGAGCTACATATAGGGGTTAGATTTAGAAGACGAAAGCCTTGCAGAGTAAGAGCGGTCACACCGGCTACACTTTCCAAGTTCCCTTCATTGCCCAACTGCTTCATAACATACACAAAGCTATGGACTCCCCGTCTCCATATGACATGTCTGGGTACCTAAACAGCCAACTGACAAGCTTCTGCACTGGAAGTGACACGAATCACATATGCTCCAGAAGTACAGGATACTAGCTTTAGCTACTGACAAACAAAAAAAGGGGTTGGGGGACAAAGAGAAAGTATATGCTTGTTGGTGGAGTTGCCACTGAAGGTAATCTCCTGCTTTGTTCTGCACTGGCAAAGCTCAAGTTGGCTTTAAAGCGGAGCTCCACCGAAAAGGGGAAGTTTAAGACATCCTCCCCTCTCCTCTCCCTAACTTAGCATGTCATTTAAGAGAGGGGGGGTGGCAAGTGCCCAGTTTTGACAACAGAGGTTCAGTCTGTAAAGTAAAATTAAAATCAGCAGCTACAAACCCTTTAGCTGCTGACTTTCAATAAGCCTAGGCGATCCGAGCGGAAGTTCTCCTTTCGTTCTCACTGCCAGCAGTCTTCTGGGATACATGACAGGCCCCAGAAGACAGCGGAGACCATCCACAAAACGCAGCGTGACTTGCGC
Source organism: Staurois parvus (assembly GCF_062004578.1). NCBI lineage: Eukaryota > Metazoa > Chordata > Amphibia > Anura > Ranidae > Staurois > Staurois parvus. Next base: position 5,600,012 of record NW_028317982.1, read on the forward strand.
AGTGGGAACCCAGCACAGCCGGCTGCCCACGGTTAGGATGCTGGTGCCAGGAACCCAGAGGTTAGTGAAGAACTAACCTGGGTGAGGACGGCGCTGGATCCAAATGCCTCGTACACACTATAAGAAAATCGTATGAAAATCTTCGTATGAGGACCGATCGTCCGTTAATTCGATCGTCAGTACACAGCTTTTGAGAGCCGATCACGACAATTCGTATGACAATATTCAAAGGGGCAAGAACAAAAATTTTTCTCGTTTAATCAGTACAGAAGTCATCCGAAAATACAATGCAAATACAACGCAATACATGACATTACTTTCGAAATTCTTTTGTTTCATAGGGGAATTTTCGTATCTTTAACCTCTTCACTTTCGATGTGAGACCAGCAAGCAAAAAAAACAAAAAAAACGGCCGATCATTCTTCCGATATTCTCATCGTGTGTACGGGGCATTAGACAAGAACATGTCCATTTATTAAAAGTCAGCATCTAAACGGTTTCTAGCTGCTGACTTTTTAATTTTTTTTTTTCTTCTTCTTTACACAGACTGAAAGTCCACTTTAAGGAAAGGATAAGTGGTTAGGCAGAGGTTGAGGGTCATTAAGCAACTATTACTTTTCTGGGTGTAATCCAGTGTTACAAATCAGATATTTTGGTGTAAAGAGCATATGCAATGCACATGTAATGAAAGTAATTTATGCTAACCATGTGCAGGATGAAATTTCCACCTCCGAATCTGCCAACTAAAAACAATCAAGACAATTTTTAGAATCTTATATGAAACAATTTGAAAAACCAGCTAAATTAATAATTGGTGTTAATAATAAAATTTGTAAATTCTGTTTACCTTCCCTTTAAGTATTTTGGAAGCACACAAGTCAGTCAAAATATAATGTCAGCTATTTGTTTTTGTAAAGTCAAGTTTCACCATTAATCCTGGGCATAAGATGGTCCTGAGCCCACAAACCAAAAAGAGAGAAAAAAAACCTCACCTGGCAATGTCATCCTCTTCAGAAAGAAGTCCAGTCCTACTGTTTGTTTGTACTGTTTTCCAAACGATTCCTGAGCAAACCGCATGGCCAGCGACGTCTGAAAGAAAATGTGTGAAATGTTTGCATTGAAATAGTTTGGTCTGGCAGCACACAAAAATTGGTACTTGCGCTTTTAAAACAGCTTTTAACTAAGCCTAATAACTCATGAGGAAGAAGCACTAGTCGTGTTACAATTAGGATCTGTGTCCGTCATCTCAGCCCTAAGCTGGGCCAGCCAAGCGAGTCTCCGAGCTTGTTCTAGAATGAGAAGATTTTGTACTGGCAGCAATTAAAGAGCATACAGTTGTGAGTGAATCATCGTCATTGTCGGGGAATAGAATAGCCATCATGAGAAATAACCAGCATTGAAATAAATGCGCACACAAAAATTAAACTTTAATGTACAGTCAATATGTTACATTGGTCTTTTCATTTCTCTCCAATTATTTATTTTATTTAAAGCATTTGGGTTCTGACATTTAGTGCAGGATTTTCAGTGCAGACAATGCTAGTAGTATATAGGCTCCAAAGCGGTCATTACACTTTTGTTGATACATAACATTCTCACGGAGTATTATTATTACTACTACTGCTGTTGTGATAGCAGAATGCTCTAGCATTTATTGCTGTGATAATATATATTTCACCTGTGCCTTTAAGGGTTAAATTCATTTTAAAGGTTTAAGATTACGTGTTGGGTCCAGATTAACGTGAACCTGCGCTATGCTTGAGGAGGATAAAGCGACAGGTTTACTTTAAGTGCTTGCAAAGGCTCAAGGTTTTTTACCATCAAGCATTCTATGCATAAAGGTAATAAAAAAAACCTTCTGTGTGCAGCAACCCCCCTGATACTTATGCCGGCCATACACGGGTCGAAATTCAACTGATTTTTCATCCAAAAATCAGACCAAAGAATAATCGGCTGATTTTCACTCTGTTAGTGGGCAATGGCACCGGACGATTTTCGTGGTTCCATCCATTTTCAGTGATCGGCATGTTAGAAATTTGAGAAAAACTACCGATTTTCAGCTCAATGATGGTCAAATCGGACGATCGTTGTTCCAAAAAGAATATACGCATGAGCCGTGACTTGGAAGAAACAGACATTTTGCCTGTTATATGGGGTGAACTCTATGACTTGGTCTGCTGATTTTCAAAATCATTGATGGCACCATCGGATTACCAAGCGAACAACGTTTTCGATTTTCGGACGAAAATGCGCTCGGAATGCGACCCATTTATGGCCTGCATTACCTGAGCCCCTTTGTGACCCAGCGATGTGCACAAGAGCCTTGGCTCTCCAGGGAATCTCCCTTCTCATTGGCTGAGACAGCAATCAGTGAGCCAATGAGGAGAGAGAGGGGGTAGGACCAAGTCACGATCCTACGTGTGAATGGACACGCAAGGCAGCAGCTCTGGAGCTAACCTGCCTGGGTGCTCCCATAGCAAGCTGCTTGCTCTGGGGGAACTCAGGAAGAGGCCAGGAAAGCCAGTGGGGGATCCGAGAAGAGGAGGATCATGACTGCTCTGTACAAAAACACTGCACAAAGCAGGTAAGTCTGACATGTTTGTAATTTATTTTTTTAATTGCCTGTAATAGAACTTTAAAGAGGAACTTCACTCCCCCCATTAAGTCCCTCTTCCTTACCTTTGCTGTTTGTCCTGAAAAAACACTTGCATTCCCCTCAAATCCAGAGCGGTCTGGTGTAGCCTGTTTCTCTACTGCTACAAACTGGGTTCCACACTGCCACTTTCTATACAAACATCATCAGGGAGCTGGGTGTCCTTTCCAAGTTCTTGCACCTGACCCCCCCCCCCATGATGCACCTATGCACAGTGTTCCTTAGATTGCCCTAGAATGTGTGACATGTGTACCCCAGGTGGTGTCAGGAAAGGGGAACCCCATTTCACAGAACAGGGGGAAAAAAATGATATCAGATTGTTTTATGGGGGGAAATGAGGAAAAATATTTGTTCCCGATCACTCTCCTAACTACCAGGAGAGAAAGTCCTGCATAAACTCTAAGCCATTAGCCTGAATTTTAGGCAGGGCTCCAGACTCTCACCCCACAATATATAACCACCTCCTTATGGCACATGCTCCCCATACCCTTAAAGAGGATCTTCAGTGGCCCCCCAAAAAATACTGTAGCTGCTGACTTTTAATATAAGAACACTTTATCTGTCCGGAGATCTAGAGCCGTCCTCATCCGGGCTGGTTCTTCACCAGCCTTCAGGTCCCTGGCGCTGCCATGTTTTCTAAGGGAAGTCAGCTGTGAGCCCTAGCAGCTTCACAGCCGGCTTTCTACTGCACATGCATGAGCTGCGCTGCGATCTGTGAATGGGCCTGCAGCTTACTGGTATCTGTTACAGATATGTTCCAGAAAGCTGTGGGAAAAGGGGGGGCCCAACTTTCTAGGGGAGTCCAAAGGGAAATGGGAGCAGGTACTTTTTAAAACTAGGTACCCGCCCCCCCCCCCAAAAAAAAAAATGTGTCCAAAGGTCTAGGGTTGGGGAAGGGGGGTGGGGGAGAACTGGTGGAAGAGCAGAACTTCCCCTTTTTGTGTGAAGTTTTGCTTTAAAGTTGAACTTCACTGTCTCAGTCACCACTATTTTTAATCCTTGTGCTGCCAGCATTAGTAAATAGATAGAAAAAATATATCAGATTTACTTGTTTTAAAAAAATGTTTTACATGTATTCAGTTACTTCCTAGTTTCCATACCTAGGCAAATGATGTCATACATCCCAGGAGTGTTCAGGAGGGGAGGAGGGGCTTTCTAAGCTAAACACATCCTCCTGCATGTATGCCTGAGCTAAGGGCAGATGGATGCTACATGAATCATCTGCCCTTACTCAAGATGGCCACAGCCGGAAAGGAGTTTTTTTCCAAAGTGATTTCTCAAAACATAAAACATGGAGATATGGATGAATAAGGGAGTCTTCTTTGAATATTAAAAATGAATTAAATAGCAGAGTTGATTTGTAGAGCTCAGATGCAGGGTAGTTCCATTTAAAGTACCAGATCTTTCTCTTCACTATCTGCCACCGCTCAGTTGAACAGCGTAATGGAGGGGCAAAGTCAAGATGAATATGTGCTGCTGCGGAGGGGCAAAGTTACATAAACTTGCTGCTTTACACAAGTGCTATATTATAAGCAGTGCTGCGCTAAGAGTGAACAAATGTAAACAAAAAATGTTAATAAATACACAATAAAGTGCTCTAAACCAGTGTTTTTCAACCTTTTTTGTGCAAAGGCACACTTTTTTCATGAAAAAAATCACGAGGCACACCACCATTAGAAAATGTTAAAAAAATGTATTGAAAAACTTTTTGACTTGAGGGCCGCAATGGGTTCATATATTGGACCCGGGGGCCAGACCAAGAGTAGATGAATGATGTATATGTGTCATCCATAGTAAGTATAGTAATATTCCCCCATAGTAAGCATAGTAATTAATCCCCCATATAGTAATTCATCCCCCATAGTAATTCATCCCCCATATAGTAATTCATCCCCCATAGTGATTCATCCCCCATAGTGATTCATCCCCCATAGTAATTCATCCCCCATATTAAGTCCCCAAGCCCCCCTGTGTCAATTCACTTACCTTTGCTCCGCGCGTTCCTCTCGCCGTTCCGGTGTAGCATGAAAATCTGTCTCCTATGAGGATCTGTCCCCCTCGACGTATCTGCGCATGTGCCAGTTTCAGGCATTAGCAGCCGATCGGCGATCTCCGGCACATGCGCAGATACGTCGAGTGGGACAGATCATCCTGACAGTATCACGCTCCGCGGGCCGGATTAAAAGGTCCGCCGGGCCGTATACGGCCCGCGGGCCGTAGTTTGCCCATTGCTGTTCTAATGATTGGTCTATTTGTGAGCCGAGGCCACATGTTACGGATGAAATTGCAATTTTTCCCACGGCACACCAGACAATATCTCACGGCACACTAGTGTGCCGCGGCACAGTGGTTGAAAAACGCTGCTCTAAACACACAAGTGATAACAGTCCTTGAGGGACCCTATAGTGCTCAAAGTCCACATATGTGAAGAACAATCAAAAAGCAATCCTTGTGAGTGCAAGACAGCCCCAGAAGACGTCTGTTTATGACAAAACGCGTTGGGTGGAGCCTCCCTTCTGACGTCATCGTGTTGTCCACTATCTTGGAACACCCTTATGTAAAGATGGATGCCTGTATCTTCAGCGCTGTTGTAAGTGCAATCTTGTTCGTTTCAATAAAGTAAATGATTTTACTGCACTATGAGAGGCACCTCTGTATTGTTTTTTATGGGCCAACCCTGATCCTTATTATGGGAACAGCTTTACTGTATCGGAGCAGAGCACTGGGTTCCATTACAGTCTGTCCGGACGGATTCATATTCCCACTGAGCCCAGTTCGACCTCCTATAATTAACGGGTCTGAGACTCTGGTAAGCCTTTGTCTTGTTAACATGGTGGTGGCCAGTCACACTGGTGATTTTGGATGGAATGAAGAATATTCACCATTGCTTGTTAATTCAAGAAATTGTCTTCCACTCACAAGGATTGTTTTTGATTGTTCTTTGCATATGTGGACTTTGAGCACTATAGGGTCCCTCAAGGACTGTTATCACTTGTGTGTTTAGAGCACTTTATTGTGTATTTATTAACATCTTTTGTTTACATTTGTTCACTCTTAGCACAACACTGATTTGTATACGTTGAGTGAGAGAGGGATATCCTTTGGGTGTGATTGCAGCTTTGTATTTACGTGGACATGTGACATTTGTGCAGTTTTTTATTTATTATTTTTACACAAGTACTGTATGCATAGCCAAAACTTTTTTTTAGCTTTCAATGGCGATGGTAAGGGTTAAAACCCCTATTGAGTTCTTTGTGCTGCTATGTCCTGTTGGGGATTTGCATTCACTTCTTATGCAGGCCATAGACGGGTCGAACATTGGCCGATTTTTCGAACGATAAACGAAAAATCGGTCATTCGTTCGGCCGTTACCACCGAGTAAAAAAATCGGCCAACTAAATCATAAAGTTCACCCCATAACTTCTGTCCTTTGCAGGTCACAGCTCATGCGCAGACTTTTTATCGTTAAAACGATCGGCCGATTTTCCCATCATTCCCAGGAAAATCAGCCGATCGTCCAAATCGGCCGCAAATTTTCCAACATGACCGATAATCTCAAAGTGCAAAAAACCCCAAAAATGGCCGACCAATTAACCCACTAACAGTGCGAAACTCGGCCGATTTTTTTTTCAGTCGATAAATCGGCTCATTTTCGAACCGTCTATGGCCAGCATTAGCCTTCAAGATGCAAAAGGAAAGAATTTAAAAAAATCTCTCCAATGTGAATGAAATTGTATTGTCAGACAGCTGTCACAAAAACAGTTCTGCCTATTAAAGGATTTGCTCTGAACACCTGCCCAGGGGGCAACTCAGAAGATTTTGGTGCTCCTCCTTTTTGACAGAAAATATAAAATGTGAATCACCTCAGTGGGGGCACAGACAGCAATAAAATTTTGACAAAGGGCCTAAACCCTCCCTAATCTATCCAAAACAAAAAATAAAATTCGGCATTACCTATTTTTTAACCACTTAACACCAGCACCTTCTGGCCCTTAAAGGGGTTTCTGATGCCAAGAAGCAGGGCAAGGTTTATGAACATGTGACCTCCGTGATTGTCTGTCACATCGGTCACATGACCCGAAAGCTCCTGATCGCAAGAAGTGACACGGAGCTGTTAGGTGCCAGTAACTGTGGCGGGAGCATGCTCTCGGCACAGCTCTGTTTATATTTTGGTATATATGCGGCTTCTCTGCGCCAAGGAGTAAAGGGTTCGTTTTGGAGCTTGCTTGTGTTTAAAGGCATTAACATCGAATTGTTTGGGTGTAAAAAAATTTTGTTACTATGTTTTAATGGGGCATGACAAGTGTGTGCAAGAACAGCGCGCTAATAGTTACAGGTGATAAAAAGCTGTACACCAACATTTCTGGTGCTAAAACCCCCACACCTACATATATCACAACAATTTTCAGAAGCCAAAAAGTGTTTCGTCTAAAGGTGGCAGCAGACACACTGGCATTGAAAGCAGGCATTTGAGGGGCATTTTTAACTTTCCTCAAACGCCTATGCAAATTATACAATGGGCAGCACACAGTCATGTTCACATTACGACAACATGAAGCATTAGCGTTGCTTCAAAATTGAAATCTCATGTCGAATCAGAAGGAGTTTGAAGCCTTTCAACGCCTCCCATTCAAGTCTATGGTGATGCTCTACAAATGCGTTGGCAGGCATAAAACAGAGTTCAGCGAGCGCTTACAGAAAAAAAGAGCAGCTAGTACACTAAAAAGGGAACCATATAACCTTCTAAGATCATAAAATATGTAGTGCAGTGCTATAAAAATCATAAAATGAAATTCAAAACCGTAAATACGGTCAGGATAACAAGGTATCAATGTAAAGTGCATATATAAGTAGTGTCCTTATCAGGATGTGAAATACTGATAAACAGCCAAAATCCACTACGAACTATAATAGGCAGTAATACTCCCATAGGTGGTGGAGATGGTGGAAACACGAAACGACTGAAAGAAGGGGACTCGATTAATCCCAGTAACACATGTGATCTGGTGTCGGAATAACTGGTAAATTGCACACTCACCAGAGGCGCAATATACATGCGCATTTACATCAAATGTATTAGAGGTCCCCTCAATCCTGGGTAGGATGTAGCCTGGAATGGATGCCTCTTCGGTGGATAATGATGATGGTACTTCTAGAGGTCCCCTTAAAGGCTTGGCTACAAACAGGGTCTGCTGGGTACAGCTCGCCTCTGGGCCCTGGGCTGGTCACCTGGGTGTCCTAGGGGGTTAAGTACTCGATGTGGAACAAAAAATAGTGCCCATAGTGTAGTATTTTTATCATAAAATGAATAGTTTATTGAAAATTATAAAAAATTATAAACACACTTTGGGTACTGAAAAGCGATCAATCCCCATATATAAAGAATGTAATGAATGGTAAATGCAGCATCAAAGCTGTAGTGTACACTAACCAGTTGGTAGTAATGGGTGGCCGCCAGACCCCCGTGATCCGGCGGCGTGACGTCTCGGCGTGCTGGGGCTCCTCCTTGACGTGCATTTCGTATCATACGTACATTTTCAAAAGTGGTGTGCGCCATTAGGCGTTTGTGGGCATTAGTGGTCCGGTTGAACCATGTTAATTACATTACAGTTTACTATAGGCGTTTGTGGTGTGGTTTTAAGGCTTTTTAAATGCTACAAAAATTGCACATAGGACATTTGAGGAGCGTTTTCAACGCTTGTAAAAAAAAGCCAGTCGAAAGCCCATACTAAAGCTCATTAACACCTGTCCAGCGCCTATACTAGAGCTCATTAACACCTGTCCAGCGCCTATACTAAAGTTCATTAACACCTGTCCAGGGCCTATACTAAAGCTCATTAACACCTGTCCAGCGCCTATACTAAAGCTCATTAACACCTGTCCAGCGCCTATACTAGAGCTCATTAACACCTGTCCAGCGCCTATACTAGAGCTCATTAACACCTGTCCAGCGCCTATACTAAAGCTCATTAACACCTGTCCAGGGCCTATACTAGAGCTCATTAACACCTGTCCAGCGCCTATACTAGAGCTCATTAACACCTGTCCAGGGCCTATACTAGAGCTCATTAACACCTGTCCAGGGCCTATACTAGAGCTCATTAACACCTGTCCAGCGCCTATACTAGAGCTCATTAACACCTGTCCAGCGCCTATACTAAAGCTCATTAACACCTGTCCAGGGCCTATACTAGAGCTCATTAACACCTGTCCAGCGCCTATACTAGAGCTCATTAACACCTGTCCAGCGCCTATACTAAAGCTCATTAACACCTGTCCAGGGCCTATACTAGAGCTCATTAACACCTGTCCAGCGCCTATACTAGAGCTCATTAACACCTGTCCAGTGCCTATACTAGAGCTCATTAACACCTGTCCAGCGCCTATACTAGAGCTCATTAACACCTGTCCAGCGCCTATACTAGAGCTCATTAACACCTGTCCAGTGCCTATACTAAAGCATATAGGAGCATTAGGTAAGAGTTAGAAATTTTGTCAAGTGTGCACAGGCCCTTAGTGCTCTGTATAGAGACAAGTACACGCTATAGAGGGATATGCTTTTTCATATATTTCATGTCTGAGGTCTATAACCAGTTTTAGGGATAAGTTCACCTTTGAAACATGTTCCACCTGTTTTTAGGGTGGGAAATGTAAGGCCCCTTTCACACGGACGCTCACGGAGCTTTACAAGAAAAAACGGATCATTTCACATCAGTTTTTCATCTGTTTTTTTAAGAAAAATAGGGTTTTCACAGTTTCCTGTAAATGAATGCTTACAAGTACCCAAATAAATAAATAACAAGCCGTATAGTGAGCGCTCAGAATATGTAGCAGCTATTGCACTAAAGGTGACCATAATACTTCCATAGTAACATCGAAATTCAAAGAAGTGCAGCGCTTAAGATAAGTTCCAACAATAAATATATAAAAGTTCAACGAATAGCAATATATCCTTATAAAGGCAGATATATCAGTACTTCAAATGCTGGTATAAACAGCCGACCAAAATAGCAGAAATGCGCACTCACCGGCAGCGCATATTATCAGCGCATGTAGTAATAAATGATAGGTGGGCTGCCTCTCTGATCATCAAGCCTTGGAGAGTAGTGAGAATCTGCCTGGTCCAGAGGTCCCCCTTAGGATGGACAGGTATTCTGCTTTGGAAAGAGCTCCCCTCTCTGGATGGACAGGTATTCTGCTTTGGAAAGGGCATTTATTACTACATGCGCTGTTAATATGCGCTTCCGGTGAGTGCGCATTTCTGCTATTTTGGTGGGCTGTTTATACCAGCATTTGAAGTACTGAGATACCTGCCTTATAAGGATCTATTGCTATTCGTTGAACTTATATATATTTATTGTTGGAACTTATCTTAAGCGCTGCACTTCTTTGAATTTCGAGCCTACAAGTACCGTTAGCCAGTGCAACTGACAGCTTGTAGTTCTCAAACTATGAGGTGCTGGTGAGCATTCTCGTAGTCCATTGATCTTCCTGTTCTCAGGTAACTGCCTGCCCATAAGAGGTACAGGAAAACAACTATCCTGAGAGCCTACAGGAGCCTGAGACTGCACCCGTGATCTGCTGATCACAGGGGCAATGCTTTACAGGCTCCTTAAAAAAATATTAAATGCACATGTTTTTACATGCAAAAAAAGTGCATTTATTATTTCTCGTTTTCAAAAGGTGAACTTATCCTTTAACCTCCCTGGCAGTATGATTATTTCAGATTTTTCGTGCTGAAAGCAGTACCATTATTTTACATGGAAATTTGGCGTTTTATATTGTAGGCCTGTAATTCTTAGGAATAACTCACTGAAATCTGTCCGAACAAGAGTCTAGTAAACATCCCGGGTAGGATAAAACTTGAAACACAAAATCATAAATGATAATTTAATAAATAATCATAAAAAATAATAATATAATAATAATAAATTTAATTCAATAATATAATCAAACCAAAAACACTGAAATTTGAAATGTAGCACCAAGTTTGCACATCACTGAGCAAAGTCGCAAAATCGTTTTCAGTGTCTGATGACGAATTTCCCCACAAATCATTATTACTCAATTCTGAGAGTGGTTCTAATTTACTATCGCTGTTCTCTAGCTGGTCTAAAACCACTTTTGACCTAAAGGGACGCTTTTTGGACGCCATGGACGCTTCTCAGTTTCCAGGCATAAAGACCATAAAGGCATAAACAGTAAAAATGCAGGCAGGGCACAGGACAAAGCACTCGGAACAAAATGTATGTGAAATGGTTTGATACAGTAATGTTTTACTATGTTATTTTAGTGAATGTCACTTTTTGTCATTTTCAAATTTCCCTCCGTTCCGTCCCGTACTTCCCGACGTCGCAGGGGATGGAACCCAGATGACAGATGCCGGATCCACCGGATTACATTGCCAGGGACACTGCAGGAGGGACATTGCGGGAGCCAAGGACAAGGTAAGTGATCAAGGGATCGCAGAGCAGCGCCGCATGGTATTCCCGAGTGTAGCTTGGGGTTACCGCTTGTGGTACTGAAACTTTACCCCAAGCTACACTCGGGAATACCTCCAGGGAGTGTTACTAAACCCAGGACCTTTCATTCACTATATCTGGTCTTCCACAGCACACACAACATGGAAATCCAATTATTTTAGTAAATATAAACTGCCAAATACCTTTTCTCATCAGCAGTTAGAGCACTTCTTTGACTTCTATCAGTGTCCAACAAAGCACTGGTTACAGTTTGAAGAAGTTTTCTTTTTCCTCTTGGAGGATGCAGGACCCCTGACTTCTGTCTGGAGAGTGCCGATTGGCCCTGTGCTGATCACTTGCACTCTCCCAACATAAACAAAAAAAAAAAAAACCCTCTCTAGCAATACACACCAAACTGAGCATGTGCAGCTTGCCCCAGAGCCTCTGTTCTATCAGGAGATATTTAGGAGACACTAGAAGGGGAGGATCAGAGTAGACAAGATCAAACATCCTTTTTAAACAATGTGGAAGTTTAACCCCTTAGGTTCCACAGTGAGTATAACAAGCATGCTTTACTGCATATACAGACTGATATTACTGTTGTGGGTTTAGTAACACTTAAGTAAAGATGGAAGATTTTTGTTTTAAAATATTTATTTATTTAGTACACATAATTAAAACAAACAGTACAACGGTGTACAGCTAATCAAGTGTCTATTTCAAAGACTGTAATAACTGGCTAAAGATCTGCTAGGTAAGTAATAAGGTTGAAACTAATCTCATGCTTCATCTGATTAACCAAAGATTAAGGACAGACCTTGATACCGATGCTTTCTATCTGGAATGTGCTACTGTAATATCCCACTGAAAAGTTTTGTTAAGACTTCAGAGTTAACATAAAAAAGAGGAGTTGTGATGTTCTGCACACTTATTGCCTGTCCAACGGTTTAGGAATGTAAAATCAGGAGCCCGTTGTTTGCCATGCTCATCACCAACAATTCCTTAAACTTTTGCTGAGAAACCCCCCCCCCCCCCCGGGTGATCTACAGTATATACATTGCAGGGATGTTAAACTTTGCTGCAGATTCTTACCCGTTTCTGCTCTGAACAAAAAGCCATTTCTTCTTTCTGTCTTTTGTATACTGATTCTAAATGGGAGTGACTTTTTCATTAATGTTCAGGAATGCACCTGCAGTATTCTAATGAGGAAAGGGGCAAGGTCTGCATCCCTTTAGAAATGGTTAAAGTGGTAGTAACATATCTATATAATCCTCCCGCGCTCAGAATGTCAATCTCTAAGTACAGCCGCTAACACCCTACGACATACGGCCGTTCCTAACCTTGGAAACCACTAAGCAACTTATTCACTCCCTTGTTATATCACGCCTTGACTATTGTAACTCCCTCCTCATTGGTCTACCTCATCGCAGGCTATCCCCTCTTCAGTCTATCATGAATGCTGCTGCCAGACTCATCCACCTTACTAACCGTTCTGTATCAGCCACCCCTCTCTGCCAATCCCTCCACTGGCTTCCATTGCCCAACAGATAAAATTCAAAACATTAACAATAACATATAAAGCCATTTATAACTTTGCCTCAAATAACATCACCGATCTTGTCTTCAAATATCACCCAAACCGTACTCTCCGCTCCTCGCAACACCTCCTACTCTCTAGCTCCCTTGTCTCCTCCTGCCATGCTTGTCTCCAGGACTTCTCCCATCCTTTGGAACTCTCTACCCCAATTTATCAGACTATCACCTACTCTGCTCACTTTTAGGCGATCTCTGAAAACCTATCTCTTCAGGGAAGCCTATCCTGCCCTCAGCTAATACTGGAATCTTCTACTCTTCCTACCAGTCCATCCCCCACAGTTACTACCTTTTGTACAACTAGCCCCTCCCTCCTAGATTGTAAGCTCCCAGGATCAGGACCCTCCTATTCCTCTTGTATTGAACTGTATTGTCGCTGTATTGTCTCCCGTTATATTGTAAAGCGCTGAGCAAACTGTTGGAGCTATATAAATCCTGTATAATAATAATACCACAATGGACAATATTGAAATATAAAAATTGCAGCGCTAGAATAGCACTGCAATTTTTATATGGTATTTTTAAGGATTTAGAGGTTTTTTCCTTTTGCTAGCTGCTCTATTATATTATTTGTATATTCAAATAGCGCTCGCTTGATCTTTATCATTAATATTGAAATATAGTAATTTGGTGCTGCGCTAATAATTAATTCAAAATTATTGAATTTTGAATTAATTAATTGAATCAAAATTGAATTAATTGAATTAATTGAATCAAAATAAACAAAAAATTTCACAGAAAGAGCATATAAATCTCAAAATAAATATAGAAAAAAAAGTGCACATAAAAATCATATATAACCGTGGAACCCCCAAAGCACTAAATCTAGGGTTTAACCTAAATGCACCATAAATAGGTGACTACTGAATATCAAGATATATAGAATAGAATGCACATGAAAACACAAAATCATATATGACAGTGAAACCCCCAAAATATATTTAAGGTGTAACCTAAGTACACCATAAATTGGTGATTTATAAGTGACAATCCTGAACTAGTGCAAAAATAGTGATAAAATAGAATCCCACCACTACTGTGTTAAATTGCACAAAATAACTGGTGATGTGAAAATATACCTACAGGTATATTACATGCCAAACTGGTATTGCCAAAAAGATCTACCAGAAAAAAACACTTATAGTGCCCATAGGTTGAAAAAAAAAGGAAATTATTTGAAAAAGTGGTTATTCGTGAAAAAACACAAAGCTAGTTTGTCACAACATAATTGTAAATAAAACATCCAAATTCAACAAATAAATGACTGATAGAAAAAAGAAAGTGGACCATATACAGTGGCCCCTAATTGGGGATAAAGTGAAAATTAGTGGTTAAGTGGCACTAACAGAATCCTGTATATGGTGAAGCGTTTATAAGCCACACAGTCTATTATTATTATTATTCAGTATTTATAAAGCACCAACAGTTCGCTCAGCGCTGTACATTACAATGGGAGACAGAACATGTGACAGTATGAAAACAATACAATGTGATACACGAGGGGTTCGAGGGCCCTGCTCCTTCGAGCTTACAATCTAGGAGCCTATAAAGAAAAAAGAATAGATTGTTTACCAAGACTTCAAAATGCAGGGATAAATATTGAGATGTGACATACACGTGAAACCGTGACACATTAAATAAAAAGTCAAAATTCCAGAATCATATATAAAAAAAATATATCCAACTTGTAAAGTGAATCTTATCCAAAAATAAACTAAAAGTCCAAAACCACCTATATGGTGGAGGTGTTTTGTAGTCCTTAATGGATATATGTATATGAACGGTTTAGTACTTTGGTTATATATGATTTTTATGTGCATTCTATTCTATATTTATTTTGAGATTTATATTCTCTTTCTGTGAAATTGTTTGTTTATTTTGATTCAAAGGATTAATTATTAGTGCAGCACCAAATTACTATATTTAAAGTGGTAGTAAACTCGGATTTTTAACTTATAATAAAGCTTACCTGTAGGTAAAATGAATATCTCAAATGTGCACCATTTAGGAAATATTCTCTCTTCTTTACAGCCGACGCATGCACTCTGAAGGAACGGCATACCCGTGCAGTTCCTTCAGAGTACTGCGTCATGGCCCGGGACTCCCGCGCGCATGTGCAGGAGTGACATCATTGCGGTCCAGCCTGTCAGACGGCCAGAGCTTGCAAACACGGAAGGAAGCCTCTGCAGTGGTGACAGTGAGCCACTGGAGAGCTTTGTTTTAACCCCTTTACGCCGGCCACACACAAATGTGCGGCCTCCTGGCATCTGGGCCCAGACGCCGAGCGGCCGCACATTTGCGGTCAGTTAAGAAACAACATATGTGCTGAGAGCGCGTGCCCTGCGCGCTCCCAGCACACGTGTCCAGTACTCACGGAAAGGTCCCGATCTGCTCTTTCGATCGGGACCTTTCCCGATCATGTGACTGCCATGATGACGAGTCATGGTGGTCACATGATCCCTAAACCATGCCCACCCGCCCCACCTCCCGGCTTCTGAAACTCTTAAAGGGCCGGGAGGCACCGGCGGGAAGGGGTTAAGGAAAGTCCTACATAATGTGATAGTATGCAATGCATACTAGCACATTATGACATTACTTTGCAGGGGACTTTTTTTTTTTTTTTTCTCTGAGGTTTACTACCGCTTTAACCCCTATAGTAGCATCTCACGAAAAATTAAACTTTTGTTGCAGAGGATGCTTAAAATCTTATTTGTATCTTAGTGTAGACATCTGGAAAAATCAGGGAGCCAATCATACAAGCAGGAAATGACATTTCTGGAGACGTTCTGTACACCAATTGTGTACAGACACCTCCAGGCTGCCAAATGGTTTTTCATTTTTGCAGAAAATTACAGTGGATGCAGATTGAAAACAAAAGGTAATATTTAAAACATTAAATTAAATTATGGCATGTCTGCAGTTATATATGTTTTTTTTTTAATTTGCTATATTTTTTCCATGGAAGTGGAGTTACCATCTAAGGGTAATGTTACGTTACCACCATGGTTGATACACATCTGATTCAAACACTGCTCATAATACCTGGATGGTGCAAGGATTAGCAGGCAAGCAATAACAAGCAAAAAAAAAAAAAAACAGCATGGGGTCTCAGCCAATCCATACCAGGTCCTTCAGATCTAGTATGGATTTGTAAGTGAGCCCCCTTCCTTCTGAACCGTTCCAGGCCACATGCCCTCTACATGGGGTGGTGCTTTTGGGGTAACGTTTACTTGGGCCCCCCCTAGATAAAGAGGGCTTCCAGAATCCATAAGTCACCCCTGCACCCCCACAACCACTGCCCAGAGTTGTGGGGAAGAGGCCCTTGTCCCCATCAACATGCAGACAAGGTGCTTTGAGGGCATATGGTTCAGGAGGGGGGAGCTCATTTGTTCCCCCTATTCCTGGCCTGCTGGGCTGCTTGCTCAGATAAGGGTCTGTTGTGGATTTTGGGGGGGGGGGGGAACCCCATACCATTTTAAAAACAAATTTTGCCATGGGGTTCCCCTTAAATCCATACCAGATATAAGGGTATGGTATGGACTCAAGGGGGTACCCCACGCCATTTTTTTTTATATTTTGGTGTGGGTTTCCCCTCAACATCCATACCAGACCCAAAGGGCCTGGTATGGATTGAGAGGGGACCACCACGCTGTTTTTTTTTTTTTTTCTTTTAATGCTGGCATTTATTTGTTTACATTCTGATGTCAGCGGGAAATCCCGCTGACAGCAGATGAGTCATGATTGTTAAGGACGCGAACAATCAGCTACTATTCACAATGAACTTGGATTGGATTCAAAAATATCCAATCCTTCCAGTACAAATATATGAAATAAATTCTGAAGATATGAAACTAATTCCAAAAACTAATCTGTTCAACATAAAAAATATGACGAAACAAAATTCTTCAATTACCAAATGTATCTGAAACTATACGAAAATGTCCACCGTGCACATTTATAACCTACAAACTAACATTTAAAAATGTATATAAACCCAAACATCGAACTGCTCATTTTGTCTGTTAAATATACCATTGGAATGGTTTTGCTATATCTGTTTGCTATAGCTTAGGTGTGCAATCACATGGTGGCAAAGAGATCATTCCTATGTAAGCTCGGAGTCACACCTTACACAAGGTATCATCTTCTCGCTCATGATGGTGAACAGAGTGTCAGGGAAGGGAAGGTGTCATCCTAGACTCCAATCTGTCCTTTCAGCCCCAGGTCCATTCGCTGACTAACTCATATAGACTTCACCTCCGCAACATCTCCAAAATACGTCCGTTCCTAACCCTGGAAACCACTAAGCAACTCATTCACTACCTCATTATATCTCCCCTCGACTACTGTAACTCCCTCCTCATCGGCTTACCTCACCACAGGCTATCCCCGCTTCAGTCTAT
The DNA here is from genome assembly GCF_062004578.1 of Staurois parvus. Taxonomy (NCBI): domain Eukaryota; kingdom Metazoa; phylum Chordata; class Amphibia; order Anura; family Ranidae; genus Staurois; species Staurois parvus. The sequence continues at coordinate 5,617,123 of NW_028317982.1, forward strand.
CTTGAATGCTGCAGCCAGACTCACCCACCTTACTAATCGCTCCGTATCCACCACCCCTCTCTGCCAATCCCTCCACTGACTTCCGATTGCCCAACGGATAGAATTCAAAATGCTAACATTGACGTATAAAGCTGTTCATAATACTGCCCCAAACTACATCACCGATCTGGTATCCAAATACGACCCAAAACGTACTCTCCGCTCCTCACATGACCTCCTACTCTCTAGTTCCCTGATCTCCTCCTCCCATGCCCATCTCCAGGACTTCTCCAGGGCTTCCCCCATCCTCTGGAACACCCTACCCCAATCCATCAGACTATCACCTACTCTCCTCACCTTTAGGTTTTCCACGCCTATCTCTTCAGGAAAGCCTACCCCGCCCTCAGCTAATTACTGAACTCCTCCACTCTTCCTACCACTCCATCCCCCACAGCTATTTCCTCCTGTACCACTATCCCCTCCCTCCTAGATTGTAAGCTCCAAGGAGCAGGGCCCTCGAACCCCTCGTGTATTGAATTGTATTGTTTCTGTACTGTCTTGTGTACTGTCTCCCATTATAATGTACAGCGCTGAGCAAACTGTTGGCGCTATATAAATCCTGTATAATAATAATAATAATAATAATAATAAAAAGGGAAGGAAAGTACAAGCAGTTGTGAGTCCTGCCTATGCAGGGCAAAGCAACAGGTTAATTTTAAAGTCAACGCCATACCCCAGACTGTAAGCCTAGCTGTAAACAAACTTGGCACCAGGTAAGGCCATCTTAACCCCCAAAAACGATAAATCCCTTGAATCCCTATTGTCTTTATTTGAGCAAAAATATCAGAACCCACATATAACGGTCCCAAATCAAGAAGAACCTGTGCCCAAACAGGAGATTCCTGCTGCTAGTGATGTCTGTTATCTGATGGTTAAATCAGAGCGCCACCCAAAATGGGAAGTACCACTTTTAAGTCCTCATCCCCATTAAGGATGGGCACCTTTGGGAGCAGGTAGTCAATTTTGACAGCTACTCGCTCCCATTTCCGCTGAGATCACCTAGGCAATCAGAAGTGGAAGTTGTCCTCCCTCCCCGTTGTCTTCTGGGACATGTGACAGGTCCAAGAAGACTATGGGACCATTCACAAGGCGCAGCACTGCTCACGTATGTTCAGTGGGCACCCAGCTGTGAAGCCGCAAGCTTTCAAAGCCGGATGCCCACATATAAGATGCTAGCGCTGGGGAGACAGGACCTCCCAGGGAAGCAGCTGTAGTGAGAACACCGCTGGATCAAGGTGTAGGTGAGTATCTGTTTTTTAACAGTAAGCAGCTACAGTTTTTGACTTATCTTTTTACATTTTGACTGGAGCTCCACTTTAAGCACAGATAAGCCAGTGCTCTAAGAAAGCTAAGCACCAGCACTATACTTGCTGACTGTATACACAGAAAATCCATAATGACAACATGTGGTTGGTTTACTAAAGACAAATAGGTCATTCACTTTGCAAGGGAATTTGAATGTGGTGAAAATTTACAAATGATACCCAATCAAATGCATGGAAAATATGAATACAATATTTGGGCTTGCACATGACTGATTGATGAAAGTCAGCAGCTAAGTGAAAATTCCCTTGCAAAGTGAACAGCCTATTTGCTTTTATTAAATCAACCCTGATATATTTTAAAAGAGAGAGTGGAGCATATCTCTCCATCTCATTCATGTGTGTGTAACCCAATATCCTGCTATTTAGGACACAACACAGGCTATTCACAACATAGTTGTAAAAAGAGCTTGTAACTTAGTTGACTTTGTTGCCTCCCACTTGCCACCTGCTGGCTGCAAAACATGATGAAATATTAATTTGCAATATTTTACATTTATCTGAATAAAAGGACATAAAAATGTTATTCATTAGTCCTGAACATACGACATTTACAAAATATGTAATGTACTATACATTCCTTTTAAAGCTGAATTTTTAGAGGTATAATTGCAAATCTGTACATTTTGTTGCTTAGGCAGGACTACCGAAAGGGCTTTTTATTTTTTCTTCAATAATATTTGTCTTTTTAAAAAACGATATGTATTCCCACAGCATCGGATTAGGAGTGCAGAGTTATGAGTCTCTAAGCTTAAATCTGCCTTGTCCGCGGTTTTAATTAAACCACAAATCAGATCACAAATGGTTACATTTGCTCATATAATATCAAATTTGCAGGATTAAAATTGCTGGAAACTATAGTTATCATCCATTAGAGGATCGTAAAACTACCAGAGTCTTTGACTATGATTAACAGCGGGTAAAAGGGCATAACTTCCACTTCTCCATCAATGACAAACAGAGCATGACTAAGTTGTAATTTTATGGTTTTTACAACGGTATATTTAGTCCCAAGCTATACATACTGGCATATTTATCAACGCTTGAAATGGACATTGATGGCTTTTTCACGGGATACATTTATTCTGACAATTCTGACTACTTACAAAATTGTTTAAGGTAAATTTTCACATTTCTGCAAAAAGTGGAAATAATCTAAAAGTATGTATTTGTACAACATCTCTACAAAATTATAAAAGGCTTTCCACCTGTTTTTTTCCAGAAATTTCTCCATCATGTCTGACAATTTCCATTATTATAGTAGAAACAGGTTTTGCGTACTTTCGATTGTCACTGGGTCACAAAAACGCAAGTGTACATTTTTAACCCAATACAGTTCTAAGATTCATCTTTAGGCTGCATTCACATCTGTGCGTTTCTTAAACACATTAAAATTGCGCCTTTTGCCATGTATTTCGCAAACGCACTGCAATCGCAGGTCACGTTTGCGGTGCCAATAATTGCTAATGGCACCCCGAGCTCGGGTAGCAGATGTGTGTTCTGCCATGCATTTGTCAAGCTACAAACATGCCAAAACGCACACTGAAAAACGCCCGACACTCCACAACTGAAAAAGATTCTGGAGCTACTTTGGGGCATTTGTTGCGTGTAGGGCAATCCATTCAAGTGAACAGGCTGCCCTAGGCATGATGCATGATAAAAAAAGTGAGTGGGGATGTGTGTTCCTGCTACGCTCAGATGTGAATGGGGCCTTAGTGAGAGTTACGAAGAGTACTTTGTGTTTGTGGGCACCAACAATTATTTTAGTGTATTTTTACTATAACTGGAAAAGAAATGTGCAAGGTTATCCCCGCCTTGACACATGACCACCTGACACCACAGCTAGCAAGGAGACAGCAGCTTTGCTAGTGAGCACCTTTCTCCAGCTCCCAGCACCTGTTTGAGGCAAGCACAGGTAAAAGGAAAAACAGAGGGAGGCGAGTCGTGTCAGTCTGTGTAGTGTGTGGCTCCTATCGGTATTTTCACTAAAAGAAAAACTGTAGTGAATATCCTTGTTTCCTGGAAGTTATACCAGGAAATATCCTTATTTCCTGGTAGTTATAACTTCAGTACTTCCAGACCTAGAACAAGCATGCATGAAGTGAAATCACAGCAAAATCAAAACTTCCAATCTACATATACACAGATCAGCTCTGACAACCCACCTAATATTCAGTAGGTCCCCTTTGTGTTGCCAAAACAGACCCTTTTGCCACCAATAGCCCTGACCCATCGAGGCATGGATACCACTAGACCTCTGAAGGTATGTGTAGCAATTGTGCATACAGAGATGGACGCGGTCATCCATCTTGTTAAGAATCTTCCATTTTGTATAATTTTCTCTCCCAAATTAGATTCCTCCGACATCCCCCCTCCCTCTCTGTAGAATGACATGTGGTCTGTTTGTTGCAGAGATCACAGGCAGCAAACTCATTGGGAGGGTGTCATGGCTATAAAACCCCCAACCGAGCTGGGGCCTAGATGTCTGTTAACTTCTCAATCTGGGATATCGTAAAGCCATAAACCAAGTCCTTCACTGAGCTCAAAGGCATTCCAGGTAGTCGTAAAAACAGACTTGCATTTAAAAACTCACTTTTCCATATAATTTTATATCTTTAAATAGGACATAATTACATAAACAGGGAGCACATATTCGGACGGCTCACTTTAAGACAAGTCGCCTGGTATATTACACCCCCTATCTGGTATATACAGGAAAGCAGAAAATTATCTCTTTACCATCCAAGCAGGTATCTCATATTTCATATGTAGACGTTCCGCAGAAGATTCTGCATATTATTCTACCCGTGGATAGAATGTTATATGTACCTAGGAAAAGTTATTGGCCAAAGTATAATTTGTGAAGGCTTTGGTCATAGCCTGAGCTCCCCGCCTACACAACCCTCTCCCCAAATGAGGCGATTGGTTCTCTGCTTCAGGGAGACACCCTATGGAGTTCCTAGAAAAAGCTAAGCTGAGCTGAGTTGAAAAAAGTTGTCGATTTTCCCTTTTTAACATCGGAACGAAGTTTGGGAGATAAGGCATCCTTTTGGCTCATGAAACCTGATCTGCTTAAACCAGGACGTTTGGCAAGTACTTTACCTCCCTAAATTCCTTTCTGTTATCTCTTTGCTGTGGTATTGTTTTCTGTATATGTATATATATATATATATATATATATATATATATATATATATACACAGTTGCAAGAAAAAGTATGTGAACCCCTTGGAATTTCGTGGAGTTTTGCATGAATTGGGCATAAAATGTGCTCTGAACGTCATCTAAGTCACAACAATAGAAGAACACAGTCTGCTAAACATAATACTACACAAACATTAGATGTTGCCATGTTTTAATTGCACATAACATGTAAACATTCACAGTGCAGGGAGGAAAAAGTATGTGAGGCCCTAGCTTAATGACTTCTCCCAGAGCTAATTGGAGCCAGGAGTGAGCCAACCTTGACTCCAATCAGTGTGATGATATTGGATGTGTTGCTGGCAGCTGTCCTGCCCTTAAAAAACACACACCTGTTTTGGGTTTACTGGTTTCAAGAAGCACTGTCTGATGTGAACCATGCCTCGCAGAAAAGAGCTCTCAGAAGACCTACGATCAAGAATTGTTGACTTGCATGAAGCTGGAAAGGGTTACAAAAGTATCTCCAAAAGCCTTGATGTTCATGTGTCCACGGTAAGACAAACTGTCTACAAATGGAGAAAGTTTAGCACTGTTGCTACTCTCCCTAGGCGCGGTCGTCCTGTAAAAATGACTGCAAGAGCACAGCGCAGAATGCTGCATGAGGTAAAGATGAATCCCAGAGTGTCAGCTAAAGACCTACAGAAATCTCTGGCACATGCTAACATTTTTGTTGACACATCTACAATAAGGAAAACATTAAACAAGAATGGAGTACATGGGAGGACACCACGGAGGAAGCCATTGCTGTCTAAAAAGAATATTGCAGCACGTTTGTAGTTTGCAAAAGAGCACCTGGATGTTCCACAGCACTACTGGCAAAATATACTGTGGACAGATGAAACCGAGATTGAGTTGTTTGGGAAGAACACACAACACTATGTGTGGAGAAAAAGCACACCAACATCAAAACCTCATCCCCACTGTAAAACATGACGGAGGGAGCATCATGGTTTGGGGCTGCTTTGCCGCCTCAGGGCCTGGACGGATTGTTGTCATTGATGGGAAAATGAATTCCAGAGTTTATCAAGACATTTTGCAGGAAAACGTACGACCATCTGTCCGCCAACTGAAGATCCGCAGAGGATGGGTGATGCAACAGGACAATGACCCAAAGTATACAAGTAATTCAACAAAACAATGGCTGCAACAGCACAGAATACGCCTTCTGGAGTGGCCCAGTCAGAGTCCTGACCTCAACCCGATTGAAATGCTGTGGCATGACCTTAAGAGAGCGATTCACACCAGACATCCCAAGAATATTGCTACACTGAAACAGTTTTGTGAAGAGGAGTGGTCCAAAATTACTCCAGATCGTTGTGCAGGTCTGATCTGCAACTACAGGAAACGTTTGGTTGAGGTTATTGCTGCAAAGGAGGGTCAACCAGTTATTAAGTCCAAAGGTTCACATACTTTTTCCTCCCTGCACTGTGAATGTTTACATGTTATGTGCAATTAAACCATTGCAACATCTAATGTTTGTGTAGTATTATGTTCAGCAGACTGTGTTCTTCTATTGCTGTGACTTAGATGACATTCAGAGCACATTTTATGCCCAATTCATGCAAAACTCCATGAAATCCCAAGGGGTTCACATACTTTTTCTTGCAACTGTATATATATATATATATATATATATATATATAGGCTACATCTTTTTCTGTGAATATTTTTATTGCACCCTTTTGACCTTTTAGTAATAAATCTTACTTTCTGAAGGTGTTGAACTGTTTCTAAAGCTCTTTAATACAAACTAAGAATCCCTGCCTCTGAAAAGCGCTACTGTGTGTGTTTTAAACTTCGGTATATCTCTGCCTGCGGTGACAGTGGTATACCGACGATTATTCAAACATCATAGTGTTATTGCTGATATTGCCGAGTTTCCTCTTTCTTTGTACAAAAAGGGAGGTGGTGGCAGTGTGAAGGGTTAATTGCGTAATTAACATAACCCAGTAACAATCGCTCCCAGGCTGTCGGCACACAGGTTGTGGTCCATTAGCTGGAAAATCTTTGTGCAGGGTGCAACTGGGTGTGGCATTGTTACGCACGTGACAGCGCGGTTTTAGATTGGCTAGTCCTTCGGTCACGAGTTTGGTGAGAAGGACTGGGGTCTGACGCCGCGATCGTCACAGTATGTAGTGGTATCTGGCACCAAGCTGTCAGTAGCAGATCCTTTTGAGTCTATGTTGCAAGGTGGGTCCTCCATGGATTGGAATTCCAGCACATCTCACAGATGCTCAATTGGTTTGAGATCTGAAGAATTTGGACTCCACATCAACACCTCAAACTAATTTTTTTGTTTCTCAAACCAAACAATTCTTGAACTATTTTTGCAGTGTGGCATGGCATGCTATTCGGCTGTAAGAGGCCACTGCCACTTTACACAATATGGTTTCCATAAAGAGCAGTACTCGGTCAGCAACAATGTTTAGGTAGATGGTATGGCATCCACACAAATGGCAGAACCCCAAATTTCCCCACAGAACATTCCCCAAAGCATCACACTGCCTCCGCCGACTTGCCTTTTTCTGTACTGCTTCCAAGTGCCATCTCTTCCCCAGGTAATTTATGCATATGCACCCTGTTATACACATGGTGTAAAAGAAAACATTCATCAGACCAGGCCATTTCTTCCATTGCTCTGTGGTCCAGTTCTGATGCTCGTGTACCCATTGTAGGTGCTTTTGGCTGTGACATGAGTCAGCATAGGGACCCAGACTGGTCTTTAGCTATGCAGCACCATAAACAACAAACTACGATTCCCATTTTTTCTGCTTTCAACACATCAAGTTCAGGGACAACATATTTGCTTGCTACCTAATATATCCCACAGACTTTCAGATGCCATTGTAATGAGATAATGTTATTCGCCTAACCCGGCAGTGGTCCTAACGATGTGGCCTATCGATGCAGGTCCCAGGTCATTAACTCAAAAATGATTGAAGTCAGAGGATCAGCATGACAAACAGGCTACTAGGTTTAAAAAGGAGAGATCAGAAATTGCAGCTTACATAGTTTGTTCAGTACAAGATTTTCTTTAAGTGAATCAATGGTAAGGCTACCAGTTATTGATCGTCAGTAGTTTACTGTGAACAGTCGGTGACAGTTCGGTCACAGTTCTTGGGAAGCATCTGATTGAGCGCACCTCCAGAACAACACAGCGACACATTTGTAGCACATGAGCGTTAAGGTACACCTGCAGCACTACCTTAGGCTGTCATAAAGAGAAGTAAACAAACCCTTGTTGCATTCTGTAGCTGCAGGAACTGTGCAGCAATTCATCCTCAAAAATCCCAGCAGGAATACTGAAGTCTTTCAAGCCATTCTCCTAGCAGCTCAGATCCCTTTACACAAAACAATGATCATAATCAGCTGTTAGACAGTTGTGCCCAGAAGAGGGATTCTCTTATCTCTAGTTCTGAGCACAACTCTAAAATGTTGGACTTCCACTAAAAGTCTGACTTGGCGACAATGGTCCCCTGTAAAAATAGGGGTGAATCTCCTCAGCAGTAACTCAGACAGCAATTCATCTTCACAAAAGGTTTTGTATAGAGCAGTGGTCTCCAAACTGCAGCCCAGGAGCTGGATGCAGCCCTTTGCTTGCCTTTGGGGCATTATTCCTCCTACTATAAAATATACAGATAAGCGAGCGCCTTCCAAAATAACAGCAGCTGTACACCAAAGGCACCATATAAGACCTCCCAACAGATAGTATATAACAGGTGCAGCGCTAATATACAGATAAATGAAGATCCATATATCACATGTGGACTCGTATAAAAGTTCAAAGTGACATAGTGCATACAGGTATAAAACACTACTGATGTGTCTGGTAGAACGTGAGGAAAGGATTATATCCAAACAAAAGTTCAAAGTGAGGATGTGAATAAATTCTCAAATACTCTGATGCTTTCCAGGCAACACCGACTGTGTCTACGGTGAAGAATGGGGGTACAAATTGCGCACTCACCAAATGCGCAACCTTTATGCGCTTTTCTCTAACAAATAAGATCTCCAATCCCTCATCCAGGGTCTGGTCAGATCTGGTCAGGTCCCCTTCTTAGTCCAAACACCTTGCAGTTAGCCTTCTCCTTTGATGGTAACCACTCTCCAAGACACATGGCTCCCACAGGAGCTCAGAAGAAAGCAAAGGAGGCCAATAGTGCAGTATGTCTTAAGGGTACATTTATTCCCACGCACAAACAGCAGATACAAGGTATGGAAGAAGCAAAATAAATACTGACCCTATATGGAGTAACCGCCGGGCCCCTCGTGGTGCCGGCGGTGCATGCGTCAATCAGCTGAAGCCTGACCCAGACGCGTTTCGAGCGATAGCTCTTTGTCAACGGGTATTCGGCTATCAGCTGTTGACGCCACTCTGTCGTTTAAATAAGGGGAACAATGCACGCATAGTTAACATGCGCCATTATTCCTCCTACTGCCACAAACAATGTGGGCATAATTCTTGCCACTGACACCAACGATGGAGCACTATACCTCCCTCTGATACTAATAATTAGGCACTATTCCTTTTATTGACACCAGTGCTGGGGCACTACTCAGCCCATTGACATCAATGACAGGGCGCTATTCCTCCCACTGACACCAATGATGGGGCACAATCCCTCCCACTGACACCAATGATGGGGCACAATCCCTCCCACTGACACCAATGATGGGGCACAATCCCTCCCACTGACACCAATGATGGGGCACTATTCCTCCCACTGACACCAATGATGGGGCACTATTCCTCCCACTGACACCAATGATGGGGCACTATTCCTCCCACTGACACCAATGATGGGGCACTATTCCTCCCACTGACACCAATGATGGGGCACAATCCCTCCCACTGATACCAATGATGGGGCACTATTCCTCCCACTAATGCCAATGATGGGGCACTATTCCTCCCACTAATGCCAATGATGGGGCACTATTCCTCCTACTGATACCAATGATGGGGCACTATTCCTCCCACTGATACCAATGATGGGGCACAATCCCTCCCACTGACACCAATGATGGGGCACTATTCCTCCCACTGACACCAATGATGGGGCACTATTCCTCCCACTGACACCAATGATGGGGCACTATTCCTCCCACTGACACCAATAATGGGGCACTATTCCTCCCACTGACACCAATGATTGGGCACTATTCCTCCCACTGACACCAATGATAGGGCACTATTCCTCCCACTGACAGCAATGATAGGGCACTATTCCTCCCACTGACACCAATGATGGGGCACTATTCCTCCCAATGATGGGGCACTATTTCTCCCACTGACACCAATAATGGGGAACTATTTCTTGCCACTGACACCCCCAACAGGGGGCACAATTTCTGCCACGGTCACCAATAATGGGGCACTATATCTCCCACTGACACCAATGATGGGGCATCATTCCTCCCACTGGCCACAGTGTGGCCCCCTAAAGGCTGAAGGACAGTAAAACGGCCCTTGGTTTAGAGTCCCCTGGTCTAGAGATACACTTTAAACTTGCATTCAGATGACAGAGCTCAGCACATGCAATATTTATGAAACTCCAAAACATAAAAATATGCACTTTGCTGAATCTGATGGACTAAACTGGTACATATCATCAGCATGTTGCCATTACCATTCATGAAATATTTTATCAAAGCAATCATTTAGTGAGAAATAACCTCTTGACACTTTCTAAGGGTTGTTTTTTTTATTATTAGATTTAACTCCCTTATGGTGAAGTCGGCCAAATTCTTAAAAGAGATCATCATGGAAAAAGGCTTAATTGCCATCAGCTCTTATGAAATCACCAAATCTGAGAATGAGCTGCCATGTTGTCGATGGAAAATGGACATTCTGCTGGGTGTGAAATCAAACACTCACAGCCAAATGATTACACTTGATTTTCCATGGCCAGAAATTTTGCTGTGTTTATGTAGATTATTTTACAAAGTTCACGGTGATTTCTCCATCCTGACTGACTATTGGTTGTCAGGATGAGTACGAAATATGTTACAAGAACACAGCTAAGAACATCAGATCTTCCATCCAAGCAACCCCCAGACTTCTGAATGACCCATTAATGATCTAAATGTGCATACAGAAGTTTTAAACACAGTCCTTAACACAAGTGTCAAAAACATGGAAAGCTAAATTATTTAAGCCAAATTTGAAAGAGAACTCGGCACTCCAAAGTGGAAGATGCTACTTTTATTTTTTTTTTTTTAAAGCTTAGAAAGGGGAGAGGACGGAACCTCTGCAGGTTTTTTATAACAGCGTGTCTCCAGTGCAGCAATTACTCCTCACTTCCCGTCTCAGCTGCCACGGGGACAAGAACTAAGGAGAAATTTCCCCATTTGGGGCACAATTGGAAATAAAAAGTGAAGGATCTTTCCCACTATAAAAGTGCTTTATTGGCTTTTGTGCCCCAATTGGAAAGATTTAGGGATGAGCTTTGGGTCAAACATAAATAAAAGTTCACTTGCCGGAACCCCCGCAAGTTGAAAGGCCTTGCACCTCCTCTTCTTGGGTCCCCTGCCAATGCTCCTGGCTCCTTCTCTTCTCAGTGTGCCAACATAGGAAGCCACTTCCTATAGGGACACACCTGCGGGCTCAATCCCAAGATGGGCTGTGCACATCTATTGACACGCAGCGCAGCTCAGCCCCCCCCCCCCCCCACTCTTTGCTCACGGGATTTGATAGACAGCAGCAGGAGCCAATGGTTCCCATTGCTGCCTCTGTGAGCCATGAAGTTTGGGAGGTAATGAAGGCAGTCACGTGGCTATAAATGCTGGGGTATGTTTCTGACACTCACTGAACATCTTCAATATTATAGAACAAGTCTACTTCAATGTGATCAACTACTAATAGCTATACAATGTCCCAGATACATTGAAACCTTTATGGGCATAATAAGTTGGTGTATTAAAGTGGTTCTAATGGCTCAAGGTTTTGTACTTTTATGTATTTTATGCATGAAGGTAAAAAACATTCTGTGTGCAGCGGCCCCCCCAATCCTTACCTGAGCCCCCTTTGATCCAGCAACATTCTGACAGCCTCTGCTGTCTGAGCCAATGAGGAGAGAGCTGGGGGGGGGCGAATGTCTAGAGCAGTGGCTTGGGAATGAGCACGCAATGGTGCCCCCAGGGCAAACAGTGTTCTCTGAGGGCACTGCTCGAGGGGGAGGAGCGCTGACGGGGACCCGAAAAGAAGAGAATCGGGGCTGCTCTGTGAAAAACGACTGCACAGAGCAGGCAAGTATAGACATGGTTGTTATTTTTTTTTTTTTTAAATGAAGCTTTAGTGTCACTTTAAAGGCAAGCAAGCTGTTCATTTTGCTGGAGAATTTTCCCTTAGTTTAAAGAACGAGGTGAAGCCTTGCTGACTTCTATCATCTAATCATGTGCAAGCAAAAATATGGTTTTTTTCCTTGCATGTAATTGGATATTCTTTGCAAAGTAAAGCTTTTAACCATCTTGATTAAATTAAAGAAAAAATTCCCTTAGAGAGTTTTAGGAGATCTCCCTATTTGCTATTCTATTGCTTGGTGACACAAGTTGCTAACCAGCCAATCACATGGCAGTAACTCAATGCATTTAGGCATCTAGACTTGGTGAAGACGACTTGCTGAAGTTCAAACCGAATATCAGAATAGGGAAGAAAGGGGATTTACGTGACTTTGAACGTGGCATGGTTGTTGGTGCCAGACGAGCCGGTCTGAGTATTTCAAAATCTGCTGATCTACTGAGATTTTCACGCACAGCCATCACTAGGGTTTACAGAGAATAAAGAAAAAATATCCAGTGAGCAGCAGTTGTGTGGATGAAAATGCCTTGTTGATGTCAGAGGAGAATGGGCAGACTGGTTGCTGCGACATTCAGATGGTAGGGTCAGAATTTGGCGTAAACAACATGAAAGCATGGATCCATCCTGCCTTGTATCAACGGTTCAGGCTGATGGTGGTGTAATGGTGTGGGGGAGATTTTCTTGGCACCAGCAAGGTGACTGTATATGCACTGCGTAGGAGCAACAGAAGGCATCCAAGCTAAACCATCTCTATCAATCACCCTTTCACCATATCTGTTGGATGACACTGTCCCTTCAATCCCCACAAATTTTCTTGCCAGACAAATGCTATTCTGTATTATATTCCACATGTGCAGTGAAGTATTCCGTATACTGGAGGTTTGCCTGGTAACATGCTACACTGAACTGCAGTCTGTCATCAGACACTACTTGCTGTGTAATCTTACTTTCCAGATTAAATGACTCTTCCAGTGTAGGGAAAGTGCGATGAAATATTAATCAGGATTTCTTCAAAATACAATGAAACATATCCAAAGGTCAACACAACAAAAATAAAATTCTGTATACTGTGTTTAACACACAGGCTTCATGCACACTGGAGTTCAAAAACACCTGCCTGAAGGCGTCTGATGGGTTTTTATTTTCTGCCTTTAAACTCCCATCCATGTTAAATATGTCCATGCACACATAGGGGTTTTCAGAAGTTCAGAGGCAGGGGTGTTTGTAGGCAGAAAAAAAAAACCATCTCCCATCACCATGCATTCAGGAGAGGAGTGTTTGGGATGAAAAAATGTTGAACCCTTTCACTGCCAGATCCGTTTTTGCATTTTTTGCATACGTTTAAAAAATCATTTTAGGCCTGAAGATTACACAAAACCCTGAAACATTATATATTTTCTGAAAGCAGAGACCCTAGAGCAGCGGTTCTCAACCTGGGGGTCGCGACCCCTTTGGGGGTCGAACGACCATTTCACAGGGGTCGCCTAAAACCATCGGAAAACACATATTTCCGATGGTCTTAGGAACCGAGACACCGCTCCTGTCTCCGGCGATGTGTGGTGCGGGATGATATGCTGCCCCTGTCACCGCCTCCTCGCCACTGATTGGCCACCGGAACTGTAGCTCAGGAGAGGCACGCAGGCGGCCAATCACCAGCGAGGAGGTGGAGCTTGGAGAGGAGGAACCGAGCGGCAGCGCGCGTAGATCAAAGAAGATCGAGGGAGCTGCAGGAGCGAGTGAAGAGAGAGGCCAGAGAAGGAAGACAGCTGACAGGTAAGTGCAAATTTTGCTGCTGCAGCCAGGTATGCAGGCTGTAGATGGGAGAGGGAGAGAGCAAGCCCAGGCTGGAGCAGGAGTCAGCAAGGTAAGTATCATTGGTGTCAGTGGGAGGGATAGTGCCCCATCATTTGTGTCACTAATACCAACGATGGGGCACTATTCCTCCCCCCACTGACACCAACTATGGGGCACTATTCCTCCCACTGATACCAATGATGGGGCACTATTCCTCCCACTGACACCAATGATGGGGCACTATTCCTCCCACTGATACCAATGATGGGGCACTATTCCTCCCACTGATACCAATGATGGGGCACTATTCCTCCCACTGATACCAATGATGGGGCACTATTCCCCCCACTGATACCAATGATGGGGCACTATTCCTCCCACTGACACCAATGATGGGGCACTATTCCTCCCACTGACACCAATGATGGGGCACTATTCCTCCCACTGATACCAATGATGGGGCACTATTCCTCCCACTGATACCAATGATGGGGCACTATTCCCCCCACTGATACCAATGATGGGGCACTATTCCTCCCACTGATACCAATGATGGGACACTATTCCTCCCACTGACACCAATGATGGGGCACTATTCCTCCCACTGATACCAACGATGGGACACTATTCATCCCACTGACATCAGTGATGGGGCGCTAGTCCTCCCACTGCAAAATTACTGTTATGAAGTAGCAACGAAAATAATTTTATGGTTGGGGGTCACCACAACATGAGGAACTGTATTAAGGGGTCGCGGCATTAGAAAGGTTGAGAACCACTGCCCTAGAGAATAAAATAGTGGCAGTTCCAATTTTTTATGTTACACAATATTATTGCAAAGGTCTATGAAACCCAAAATTTCAGTAAAATCACACTAAAGTGAATTTTAGGACAAACAAACGCAGTAAGTTAACCAATTTTTTTTTACAATATAAAAGATGAGGTTGTGATACCCAACATACCAAACCTTAAATTTGTGTGTGCCAATGACATTGCGTCATACTTCAGTACCCTTTATTTCCTATAGATGATGCTTCAAAAGCCCCTTCTAGGTCATCAGTTTAGTGTTACGGAGGAGGTCTAGTGCTAGAATTATTGCTCTCACTCCGGCGTGTGTGCCGAAATGCAACGTGTATAGCAATCGATGGTTTCAGATGTAAGTGCCAGGATGTGTGCATTTGCGTTCGTGCATACATGTGGGGGTGGGGTCAACATTTTTTTTTGAACGGGGAGGTATGTGCTTGTGTGTAACTATTTTATCTACAAAAAAAAAAATGTTTTTACTTAACTTTTATTTCCATAAATAACACACAAAGTCCCCCATGTCATGATTTCTTGGTGACAGGTTCTCTTTATTGAAACATGCAGGGTCTGAAAGACCCTGCATGTCACCTCTGTGATCCATTAGATGTATTGCAATGGAAAACCGCATTGCAATACATCTTTCCCCAGCTATACTAGCTGGGAAAGTGACAGCGGTAACCCGAAGTGACATCGTGGATGTCGGCCTCCAGGTCACACAAAGAAGGGGAGGGGAACGGATGCTCGTCCGCTCTCCTCTTCATCCACCGCACGCGCCATTGCTCTCTCTGGGCCCACAAATGGGCAAGCAGAGTCGGGATATGTGGCGGGAGCATGCCCACAGAGAGGGGCATCGTCGCTGGAGGCTGTAGAAGCTATTGGCAGCAGCGGAGCCACCTGACTGTGTCTGCCTGTCAGTTTTAAACACAATCCCAGTAGCTGCAGCCACCAGATTGTGTATAAAACCGCCATGGCAGCAAAAGGGTTATATACGCCCAATCGGTAGGCACGTTTAGCACTTGAATGTTTTTTCTTTTCAACTTCAATGGCCAAAATAAACTAACATTCTGGTCCATTAAATAAATAAACGCCCACGCACTTGACACACCGTACCGAGTAAATAGATATCCAACATGTCAAACCTTACATTTGCGTGCACTCATGAAATGTCAACAAACTTCAGTACCCTACATTTTCTATAGGCAACCCTTTTAAAGCCCTTATAGGTTATTAGTATAGTGTTACAGAGGAGGTCTTGTGCTAGAATTATTGCTTTCATTCTGGCGTGTGCGGCGATATGTAACATGTGTATCACAATCAACGTTTTCATGCATAGGCACCTCAGCGCGTGCTTTTATATTTGTACATGCGTATATGTGGGGGTGGGCCTCAAATTTTATTTGCTTGAGGGGATGTTATGTGCTTGGGTGTAACATTAATTATTTACTATAAAAAAAATTTTTTACTTAACTTTTTTTCCATCACATAGGAGACAAAAAGTCCCCTATGTGATGATTTTTGGTGACATTTTCTCTTTATTGAGACATCCAGGGTTTTTAAAGACTCTGCATGTTTTTAAAGTTTTTAAAGACTCTGCATGTCTCCCCTCAATGTAATGCAGTGTACATCACACTGCATTACATTCTTTCCCGGCCTCAATGGACAGGAAATCTGTGAACGGGGACCCTGAAGTGACGTCATAATGCCACTTCTGGGTAAGAACAAGAAGGGAAGGGGAGCAGATGTGTCTGCTCTCCTCCCTCCCGTATAGCCGCCGATGCACGCTGAACCAATCCTGGGCCCGCAGATGGGCAAGCGGAGCCCTAGAGACATAGCGGGTGGGGGAAGGTTCGCACAGGAGGGGGCAGAGGCTGGCACCGTAGTGGTTTGTGTGATAGAAATTGGGCAGCAGTGCAGCTGCCCGAATGCCTTCACCTGACAAATGAGCTGTGCTGCTTACCGCAGCAGGGCTAAAGGTTGAAAAAAACAACCTACCTGGTTCCCGAAACTACATGTCCCGGGTGATACAAATTCAACATCCCTGTTGTTGCCTTTGACACAGCGGACCACTCCCACCTCCTCAACTAACTCCACTCCATTGGTCTCCAGGAATGTACTCTTCACTGGTTCTCTTCCTACCTATTTCACCGCACCTTAGTGTCAATTACAATCTCACTTCCTCCTCTCCTCTTTCTTTCTCTGTCAGGGTCTCCCAAAGTTCTGTTCTTGGACCTCTCCTATTCTCCATCTACACCTCCTCCCTGGGTCAGCTGATGGTTTCCATACCATTTATACGCTGATGACTCCCAAATCTATTGCTCTACCCCTCCCTGCCAATCCCTCAACTGGCTTCCACTCTTCCAAAAAATTAAATTTAAAATACTAACAACAACTTACAAAGCCACCCAAAACTCGGCCCCCAGCTACATCACTACCCTAGCCTCAAAATACCAACCAAATCGTACTCTTCGTTCCTCCCAAAACCTCCAGCTCTCTAGCTCCATTGTCACTCCTCCCCAGCTACAGGACTTTTCCCACATCTCTCCCATCCTACAGAACTCCCTACCCAAATCTGTCCGACTGTCTCCTACTCTGTCTAAATTTAGACAATCCCTGAAAACCCATCTCTTCAGAGAAGCCTTTCCTTCCCCCTACCCAATATCGGCAATGTATTTTCTCCATCAGCTCACCCCCCCCAGTTATAACCTTTTGTATCAATTATTATTATTATTATTATAATAATACAGGATTTATATAGGACCAACAGTTTGCTCAGCACTTTACAATATAACGGGAGACAATACAGCAACGATACGGTTCAATACAAGAGGGAAAGGAGGGCCTGATCCTTGGAGCTTACAATCTAGGAGCATTGACCTTTGCCCTTTAGATTGTAAGCCCTCCGATTCCTCTTGTGTTAAACTATATTGTAATTGTACTGTCTGCCCTTACATTGTACATCTGAGGTGTTATTAGGAATGTCTGGGGCTTGTAAAAACAAAAGGGGCTTTATGGCGACTTAAACATTTTATATTTTTAACACTGTGCTGTTTATCGCCTCCTCCCTTCCCTGCCTGTCTGCAGCACCGCACCCGGGGACTAGCAGGGAGGAGAGAGACCTTGAAGTGTAATGAGCACTGATTGGGTGCTCCTCAGGAAAGGGGAGTGTCAGGCTTATCCTTTATACCCTTCCCTGCTAGAGCTGTTTTTGCACAAGTTTAAAAAATAATTTTAGGCCTGAAGATTACACAAAACCCCCCCAAATATTATATATTTTCTGAACGCAGACACCATAGAAAATAAAATAGTGGTAGCTCCAATTTTTTATGTCACACAATATTACCGCAAAATTTTCTTCATCACATAGGGGACAAAAAGTCCCCTATGTAATGATTTTTGGTGACAGGTTCTTTTTATTGAGACATCCTTGGCCTAAAAGACCCTGGATGTCTCCCCTTGTACTCCACTGAATGTAATGCAGTGCACACTGCACTGCATCATTACATTATTTCCCAGCCTCGATGGCAGGGAAACCTTTTAATGGGGACCCGGAAGTGACATCATAACATCACTTCCGGGTCAGGACAAGAAGGGGAGTGGATGTGTTCGCTCTCCTCCCTCCCCTCTAGCTGACAGCGGTGAACCGGTCCCCGGCCCACAAATGGGCAAGCGGAGCCTGGGAAACATAGTGGGTGGGGAGAGGTTCATGCGGGGGGGGGCAGAGGCTGGAACTCTAGGCTATGTGAAAGCGATAGGGGGACAGCGTGGCCACCTGAACGCTTTCACCTGTCCGGTGAGCCCTGCTGCTTGCCTGCCTGTCCGGCTCCTGGAACTACATCTCCCGGGTCTCGGGCGATATAAATTCCACATCCCTGTGTAGTAATCATCAGTCAAACTATCACAGTGAATGGAAACTGAAAAATAATGAAGGGGTGTTAAAGGCTGGTATACAAGTGGTTCAAACTACATGTCTAGCTAAGACTGCCCTGTCCACTGGCTGACAACACGGCCGTGCGATTTCACTGCAAAACAAACAGAGTTGTCACTTTGTTAAAGAAATTCAAAATTTACTGGCAGGATCAACAAGTAAAAAAAAAAGACACACATAAAAAAATGCTGTGTTGATCCTAGAGACAGACTGTATCATATATGTAATTTTTCATTTTGGCAATGGGTCCCCTCTACTTACTACACTGCATTCTATACTGATGGCTGATCCACAGGGCACATGCTGAATTAAAGGACCACTATCATGGAAAATAACATTCTGAGAACTGTCTGGCACTATATTACACATATGATACATCCACACATACAGAGTTATTCATGTAAAACAAGACTATCTATTGTGATATTGTACAGGAAAACACGGAATGAATGCTATTGGTGGAGGATAATAATAGGAATTATATCAAAGCATAGAGAATATGGAATTATGACTGCTGTGTATTACGTGTGGGTGATAATGGAGGATTATATTGTCAATCAGCGATTATATCGGGTATACTGCTTATTGTGAAAGATAAATGGTATTGCCAAAATAGGGAATGCCAGACACCCCAATTAATTAATATGTATAAATTGGGGTTTTTTGCACAGGATATACTGTATTTAATACAATAAATGCACATAATTCTTAATACAGTACTGTTATACACCAGCCAGCAATAACATTATGACCACTGACCTGTAACGTGAACAACATTGAATATCTTGTTACAATAGCAGTAAATGCAATAAGCAGCTTTTCTCCTGCCAGGAGTTCCGGCATTTAGAGGAGCAAAGCAGGCAACCCTGTGTACATGAGGCCTAAATGGCAGTGCAGAGTACAGGGAGTCAGAGGACGGATTTCTATGGTACACTTGTAGCAGCAGAAGATATTGGAATCATTTATCCACACATTCTTGCTTGGGTGCAGGTATGGCTTTCAATCAGGCACCATAGACTTGTACCTATAGACCTCATTCCAGAGGGACGCCTACAATTGCCGGGACTAGCTGTCATTGTGATGCTTGGGTTCCAGTCTGTGTAGCAGGAGAGCTGGGATCACCTCTGTACAAACATGCCTGCTCATTTCTTCAAGACGCCTACAATTCAGGGTTAGTTTATACAGCAGCTGCTATATGTAAGTGCTCCTGCAGAAGGCCTCTTGCACATGGTACTGATGTTTGAGCAGCAGCATTTTTGGACGTAATTTCAGGCATTTGTGCACGTATTGTTGCGTATATGCGCACATTTTCACGCTCAATATATTCCTAGGCAAAATTCATTAATATTAATGCTCATGTGCGCGTATGTGTGTGCATATTTGTGTGGATATGCGCAAATACTGACCAGAAATGCATATGTTTTTACTTAACCACTTCCTGTCCGGACACTTTTACCCCCTTCCTGTCCAGGGCAATTTTCAGCGCTATCACAATTTGAATGACAATTGCGCGGTCATGCAATACTGTACCCATATGAATTTTTTACCATTTTTTTGAGACAGATAAAGCTTTATTTTGGTGGTATTTATTCACCGCTGGGATTTTTATTTTTTTTACTATGTAAATAAAAAAGTCCAAACATTTTGAAAAAAAATGTTTTTTTTTTATAAAATTTTGCAAATAAATAATATTTCATCATAAATCTTGGCCAAAATTTATTCCGTTATTTTTTTAGTAAAAAAAAAAAAAATCCAAATTAGTTTATAACCAAAAATTATAATTTTTAAACATTTTTTTTTACATTTTTATTTTATTTTTTTTATATTATTATTTTTTATATTTTTTTTACATACTGTCACCCTAGCAGTACAGTGTCACCATGGTGACACTGTACTACTTGTGGGGGGTGATTAAGATTTTTTTTTTTTTTTTTTTACACTGATTGCTTTTACACCCATATAGGATGTAAAAGCAATCATTTCTCTTTCTCTCTGTCTGCATTCTTGCAGTCATTGAGAAGTATTGAGTGAGCTGTGATTGGTCACAGCTTGTCACATGGTACAAGGCTGTTGTGAATAGCCTTGTACCATGTGACCTCTGTGATAATTCACAGATTTCACACGTAGTAAGCAATGATGTCACAAGTGACATCTTGCTTACTACTTTGCATGTGATCACTGATTCGCCAATCAGTGATCACATGATCGGGACCTCGTACAGAGGTCCCGTCTGACGATCGGTGTTTCACTGTGTCCAGAGGACACAGCGGGCACCGGATTGCGGTGGTGCGCTCCCAGGGAGCACGCACAGCTAGAAAAGGCGGGTGCCGTTTAGGAACGGCAACCCGCCCCTGGACTGCCACCGCCCTGCCGTTTATAAACAGCAGGCGGACGGCAAGAGGTTAAGAATGCGCAGCACATGTTTACGCACCTGTGTGTACAAGCACATTGTAAACAATGGGCTGCATTTTAGATTAGAAATAAAACGCTTTACTGAGCTTTTTCAAGCTGCTGTGTGCAAGAGGCCTTAAGCTGGTTGCCCACCATTCTTAGATGTGAAAAATCAAAGGAGATGGGCAGAAAACTGTCGGCAGAACAGTGATTGCATCCAATCAGCTGTACCACTTATCTGGTATTCCGACACCAGGGAGTACTGATAGTAACAGATTTGTCCATCCACACCCTTTCGATGAGGCATTGAGGAATTGATAGATTTCTCTCCTTTAGGCCCCACAGGCTAAGGGCTCTTTCACAAGGGCAGTGGTAAAAACTGGCAGATGAGCCGTGATTTTACCACTCCCTGGCTGCCCACACAAATGTTAACATTATAGCTTGACAGGGATGTACACATGCTGTGGTATTTTTAATTTAGGCTGCAAAGCTGGGCAGGTGGCATCGCCTGTCAAACTCGCCCTTGAGGTCAGTGGGACAGCACTGCCATGCACTACCACAACCAAAACCAAAGGCTTAGCTTGTGTTGCAATTACAGTGCGGTCCCGCAATGTAAAATTGCCACTCACCAAAAAAAAGGTGCCAGGAGGCAGCAGTAATGCCTCCTCAATGTCTATCAGCAACTGCTCTACAGCCTTCTGAAAAGGGATCCAATGCACATCACATTTCAGAGGGCAGTAGGTATTGCCTGCTTTCTGAAAGAGACCTAATAAGAGAAGTTGATCAGTAGTATTTGCAGGATTGAACACACTGACAATTTAAGGGATTGTTCACACTTGACTAAATTTCTAACTCCTAACAAACGCTCCTATAGCGTTAGTATGGGCATTATACTAGCGTTTTACATGCCCTATGCTCGGTTTTAGCGTGTTTTACAAGTGTTAAAACCACACCACAAATGCCTATAATAAACTGCAATGTTATTAACCTCACCATCATGGGCAAAGAGCTGTCAAAGGATGCCAAGGACAAGATTCAAGACCTGCACAGACCATCAGCAAGAAGCTTGGTGAGAAGGCGACAACCGTTGGAGCAATTATTCACAAATGGAAGAAATACAAAATAACCATCAATTGCCTCGATCTGGAACTCCATGTAAGATTTCACCTCATGAGGGAAGGATGATCATGAGAAAAGTGAGGGATCACCCCAGAACTACATGGGAGGAGCTTGTGAATAATCTCAAAGTAGTTGGGACCACAGTCACCAAACAAACCATTGGTAACACACTACACCGCCATGGATTAAAATCCTGCAGTGCCCACAAGGTCCCCTTCCTTAAGAAGGCACATGTACAGGCCTGTCTGAAGTTTGCCAATGAACATCTAAACAATTCAGAGAAGGATTGGGAGAAAGTGCTGTGGTCAGATGAGACCAAAATTCAGCTCTTTGGCATTAACTCGACTCCCCGTGTTTGGAGAAAGAAAAATGCTGACTATGACCATAAAACACCATCCCTACAGTCAAGCACAGAGGTGGAAACATTAGGTTTTTGGGCTGTTTTTCTGTTAAAGGAAAAGCCCCACTTTGCCGCATTGAGGGGCCAATGGACAGGGCCATGTATTGTAACATCTTAGATGAGAACCTTCTTCCTTCAGCCAAAACACTGAAACGGGTCATGGAGGGGTCTTCCAGCATGAAAATGAACCAAAACAAACCGCCAAGGCAACAAAAAAGTGGCTCAAGAAGAAGCACATTAAGGTCATGGAGAGACCTAGCCAGTCTCCAGACCTTAATCCTACAAAAAATTTATAGGAGGGAGCTGAAATTTCGAGTTGCCAAGAAAGCCAAAAAACCTTAAGGATTTAGAGAGGATCTGTAAAGAAGAGTGGACCAAAATCTCTCCTGAGATGTGTGCAAACCTGGTAACCAACTACAAGAAACGTCTTATATCTGTGCTTGCCAACAAGGGTTTCTCCACCAAACACTAAGTCATGTTCTGCTTGGAGATCCAATACTTATTTTATTCACTGAACTGCAACTCAATTTATAACATTTGTATCCTGTGTGTTTTTCTGGATTTTTAAGTTGATATTCTGTCTCCATCATTTAAAATACACCTATGAAAAAAATTATAGATCCTTCATTTTTTTGTAAGTGGGCAAACTTACAAAATCTGCAGGTGATCAAATAATTATTTTCCCCACTGTACGCTGTAGCTCTGGAAGTCTGGGAAGATGATGGGGTATATATCTATGGAAGTAGATAGAGTGGTAAGATGATGGGGTATATGTCCCTGGAAGTAGGTGGAGTGGGAAGATGATGGGGTATATGTCCCTGGAAGTAGGTGGAGTGGGAAGATGATGGGGTATATATTTCTAGAAGTAGGTAGAGCGGGAAGATGATGGGGTACATATCTATGGAAGTAGGTATAGTGAGAAGATGATGGGGTACATATCTATGGAAGTAGGTAAAGCGGGAAGATGATGGGGTATATAGCTATGGAAGTAAGTAGAGAGGAAAGTGGATGGGGTATATGTCCCTGGAAGTAGGTGGAGTGGGAAGATGATGGGGTATATTTTTCTGGAAGTAGGTAGAGTTGCAAGATGATGGAGTATATACTGTATCTCTGGAAGTAGGTAGAGCGGGAAGATGATACGGTCCATATATATGGAAGTAGGTAGAGCAGGAAGATGATACGGTCCATATATATGGAAGTAGGTAGAGTGGGAAGATGATACGGTCCATATATATGGAAGTAGGTAGAGCAGGAAGATGATACGGTCCATATATATGGAAGTAGGTAGAGCAGGAAGATGATACGGTCCATATATATGGAAGTAGGTAGAGCGGGAAGATGATACGGTCCATATATATGGAAGTAGGTAGAGCGGGAAGATGATACGGTCCATATATATGGAAGTAGGTAGAGCAGGAAGATGATACGGTCCATATATATGGAAGTAGGTAGAGCGGGAAGATGATACGGTCCATATATATGGAAGTAGGTAGAGCGGGAAGGTGATGGGGTACATATCTATGGAAGTAGCTAGAGCAGGAAGATGATGGGCTACATATCTATGGAAGTAGCTAGAGCGGGAAGATGATGGGGTACATATCTATGGAAGTAGCTAGAGCGGGAAGATGATGGGGTATATATCTATGGAAGTAGCTAGAGCGGGAAGATGATGGGGTATATATCTATGGAAGTAGCTAGATCGGGAAGATGATGGGGTATATAGCTATGGAAGTAAGTAGTCATGAGTTACCGGGCACAGTGAGTAGTAATGGGGTTTCTGTCAGTGGACACAATGAGGAGATTGATGGTGATGGAGTCCCTGGTGCAAACTCAATAATGGGGTCCTTGGCAACAGGTAGGAATGAGGTCCATTGCAATGGGTAGTGTATACAGTGGTGGGGTCCCTGGCAGTGTGTATAATGTGTACAGTATATATACAGTGGTGGGGCCCTTGGCAGTGTGTACAGCGCAGTCAGTGGTGGGGCCCCTAGTAGTATGGAAGTGTATACAGAGAAGGCAGTGGTGGGGCCCCTGGCAGTGTGTACAGTGTATACAGAGAAGGCAGTGTTGGGGCCCCTGGCTGTGTGTACAGTGTATACAGTGTTGGGGCCCCTGACAATGCACACAGTGTGGTGTGGACCGACCTTTCCGCAGGCTCCATCCCCCAGGATGACAATCTTCAGCTGGCGGTCCTGGCTCTCCTCCTCCGAGTCAGACATGTCGGCCGGGCTCCGCTCTGGGGATTACGATGACACCACTACACCGGATTTACAGCAGCACTGCTAAGCAACCAGACGCCATCTTCCTCCCCGCCTGTCAGTGGCCGGAGGCCGGAGCATACCACCAACACGGAGAGGAGGAGGGAAGGGGACTGCTCTATCCAGGGGCAGGGAGATGTACGGGCCGGGGGTCCGGAGTGATCGGCCGGCTCTCAGTACACCGCACACACTCCTACCACCTCCTATTAGGAGATATCACGAGTTTTTCCTTGTCACCTCCCCCTATACTCAGTGAAATGTGGAACGTTCCGCTGTAATATAAACCATTAAAGGTTCCCCGGCATCCCTGTGGATGGGCTGAGGGGTCTGTGCTGGGAGAAGTGAGGTGGTGGGAGCTGTGGTGTGAGGAGAGCTCTCTGTGTACTGGTTTTCACTGCCCACAACCTTCCTCCACACTCACTTCTGCCCATTACAGGATAACCCTTGGATCAGTATTTATTATTGTCCTGTTGGAGAGATTTTCCTTCACATCCTCTCTGGTTATAAACCGGAAGTGAGAAAATCTCTCCAATGCTAGGCCTTGTGCACCTTAAAGGGAAAATAATGGATGAACATATTTTTGCAGAAAAAGAAGTGCATTGATAATTTTTCCTCACAGGAGCCTGCACAGCATTGCAGAGGTGGGATGGTGGGTACACTGTCAGGGCCCTGCAGACACTCCTCCAGCTTTCTTGCCTGTACCTCTGTATAGACTTTCTGTTGGAAAGCTGGAGGATGTGTGACTGAACCATGACTGTGCTCACCAGCGCCCTCCAAGTCCATGGAGGACTACAAGGCCGTCTGCTGTGGTGGCAGTCATTGGGACTTGTAGTGTCTTCATTCACGGATGGCTGTGAATAAATAACATGGCTGTGTGGGTATAGTGGCTGTGGGGGGGGGGGGGGGGACACCTCAGGGTGTAACATGCTCCACAGGTGTACTTGGCCTTTAACCTGCATAGGCAGTGGATGGGAATGTGCACATGCTGCGGCTATACTGCTTTGCGTCATGGCGCGGCACAAATGCTCCCCTCTGTTTTGAGGGCAATGCCACCCGCCAAATGGGACACATTGAACTGAATGGGACAAGCCACAACCGTGTGCAATGCAACATAATGCCTCATCTCTGCCTCTCAAACACCCTCTGAAGAGTGGTCCACTGTGGTCTTCAGAGGGCTAACAAATGTTACAAGCGCCTAGAGAAATCCTGATATACTACCACCACATTGCTATGCTTCCTACTTTTATGTTTTCCTCATGGGTGGTATGGTTTGTTTTGTAGCAATAAAAACCTGACAGAGGTTCTGACCTTTCCCTACATAGTGACTGACAACTTATGAGGTATTGAGGTCCTCGGCTGTGGCCCCTGACATCAGGGCCTCACCTAATGTTTATTACATGAGGTGCCACGAGACGTTCTGAGGACATACTACATGAGACGGGCAGAGAGTGCGGGGATGTTGCTGGTGTGGAGACATGGAGCAGAACACAGAGATTGGGGACCTCTAGAAATCATTGCCATTGGAGTCCCTTTATAAATCAGTCCAGATGACCATCCAACAAGGGTCATCTATGGCCCTCAGACTGCAGGATGGGCACCAGGGCCCTACACTATTTAAAACAGGGCTCAGCAAATCCTGGGTGACAGGTCATCATGGCGATTAGAAATTGTGTCTTGGGGCCTGGGTTCACACTCTGCCTCCCATTGACTGCAATGAAAAATCATGTCTCATTGACTTCAATGCAACATCGCATCACATTGTCTTAATTGCAAAATCGCCTCCGAATAACTTCAATGCAAAAACACCAACCATTGACTTCCATGCAAAAATGCCTCCCACTGACCAATGCAAAAACGCCTCCCTTTGACTTCAGTGCAAAAACACCTATTGACTTCAATGCAAAATCGCTTCTCATTGTTTGCGATGCAAAACGCTTCCCATTGACTTCAATGCAAAAACGCCTCCCATTGACTTCAATGCAAAAACGCCTCCCATTGACTTCAATGCAAAAACGCCTCCCATTGACTTCAATGCAAAAATGCCTCCTGTTGACTTCAATGCAAAATCACGTCTCATTGTTTTCAATGTAAAAGCGCCTCCCATTAACTTCAATGCAAAAACGCCTCCCATTGACTTCAATGCAAAAACGCCTCCCATTGACTTCAATGCAAAACCACCTCTCAATAGCAATCCTATGTGAACACTTATCTACATATGCCACTCTACTCTATCACTTGCGGGTCTGGAACGCACCGCTACAAACTCACACAGGACCCTTTCCGTAATGGCACCCAAAATACAATGCATGTGGAACTCATCTGTGTGAACCACCTCAATAAGAACACATAATATCTAGTTTGCCATGCTAATCTGTAAGTTTGAAAACGCATCCAGAATGGCATAGGTGTGAACCAGGGCGGCTCCATACCTGGGCATATTGGGATCGCAGCAGAATTGTGATCGCAAAACGCAGGTTCTGGTGCCATTATTTTCAATGGCACCTAAAACGTGGTGCGGTTTTACCGTGATTGTCATGCAGAAAATCGCATTGCATGAAGCTTTTTGCCCGAAAGTTGCCTTGCCCAGGGTTGCTGACAACCCACGCTACGCTAAAAAAACACTCCTAATTTTTATAGCTGACTCCTAGATCCAAAGCACATTTGCCAAGCTCTGATTTATAAAAATGTCCTCAGATACCTTTAACAGTAGTCTGTGTGGTCTGTCACCACCGCTTGATAAAAACAATATGAATTATTTTAGAATTGAAAGAATTTGTAAACCCAGCATGTCATATTCCTGATATGTGCCTTCTGTACCATGAACTTGTATGAAAAACTATGCAGTTCTCTTTGTATTGCTTCCTTTGTGTGAAATTCTTGGTGTTTCTGCCATTCCCTTTGCTTTCCTGTTAAAAACTGACCACATTAAGCAGGAGAGCACAGCATGGTCAGTTCTCTAGCTATGCTGGAACTCAGCCTGCTCTCCTCCAATGACCAGACTTATCCTGACCCCCCCCCCCCCCCCCCGCACAGCCAATCACTGAAAAGATTAGTGTTCTGCTGTTTCTCCTCCCCCAGCTCTTATGCAGCTGAGAAGAGAGGGAATGTGATCACTTCTAAATAGGGGGAAAAGGCATTTATAATGTTTAGATCTATAAACAAATGTTTTACTTTTCATCTCTATATTAAACTAAATAAGTTGTTTTACAAGGTGAGGGTTTACATATACTGTACTTTGAGACAACATTGGGATAATGGTCAGAAATATAATTTCACATCGAAGACAATGGTGGATACAGATCTGGGGATATCAGTGGTGGAGACGGATCTGGGGGAATCAATGGTGGAGAAGGATCTGGGGGAATCAATGGTGGAGACGGATCTGGGGGAATCAATGGTGGAGAAGGATCTGGGGGTTCTGGTAGACCACAAGCTTAACCACCTCCCGCCCGCCATATAGTCCAATGACGGGCGCAAGGTGGTTCTCTCGTTCTGAGAGGATGTCATATGACGTCCTCCCATTCTCACCGCGCATGCGCGGCTCAGGGAGCGTGCAGCGCGGTGATCGGCGGTGTGCTGTGTCCCTCGGACACATCGGATCACCGATCACGGAAAGAGCCGAAGATGTCGGCTCGGTTATGTGACATGTACACTTATCATCAGGGCACTGATGATCAGTGTGCCCTGATGATCAGTGTAGCCCCAGCAGTGCCAGCTGTCAGTGCCTATCAGTGCCACATCAATGCCACATATCAGTGCACATCAGTGCCCATCTGAGCTGCATGTCAGTGCCACCTATCAATGCCAGTCAGTGCCGCCTATCAGTGCCAGTCAGTGCCGCCTATCAGTTTGCATCAGTGCCAGTCAGTGCCGCCTAACAGTGCCAGTCAGTGCCGCCTAACAGTGCCATATATCAGTGCCATGTATCAGTGCTGCCTTTCAGTGCCTATCAGTGATGCCTGTCAATGCCCATCAGTGCCACCTACCAGTGCCTCCTCATCAGTGCCACCTATCAGTGTCCATCAGTGCAGCCTATCAGTGCCCATCACTGCAGCCTCATTAGCGCACATCAGTGAAGGAGAAAAATCACTTATTTACAAAATTTTATAACAAAAACTAAGAAAAAACATTTTTTTCAAAATTTTCAGTGGTTTTTAGTTATCAGCAAAAGAAAGCTCTATCTGTCACAAAAAAATGATAAAAATTTCATATGGGTACAGTGTTGCATGACCGCGCAATTGTCATTCAAAGTGCGACAGTGCTGAGAGCTGGAAATTGGCCTGGGCAGGAAGGGGGTATAAGTGCCCTGTAGGCTAGTGGTTAATAACACCATGCAATGCCAAGCTGCAGTTTCTAAAGCGAGCAAAATCCTCTTGTATTAATAGAGGTATAGACTCCAGAGAGAGAGATATCATATTTAGAGATGAGCGAATCGAACTTGGCGAAGTGGAATTCGTTTCGAATATTAGGAAAAATTCGATTCGCGCCGAATCCGAAAATTAGCAAACTTCGGATGCACGAATCGAATTTTCCACGATCGGCCGATTTTCATCCCTTCTACAGCCGGCAAAAAGTGTCCCTGCAGAGAGCTCCGCTATTTCTGACAGTTCTCTGACAGTTCCTTCACATTTACAGCGGTTGAAACATTGTATCTATTTGTTTCCATTTAGGATACAGATGTTTTTATTCGGAAACAAATAGATACAATGTTTCAACCGCTGTAAATGTGAAGGAACTGTCAGAGAACTGTCAGAAATAGCGGAGCTCTCTGCAGATACACTTTTTGCTGTACTGGAATTCTTCTTATTTTCATCCTACTTCTTCTTCTTCTTCTTCTTCTTCTTCTTCATCCTCATCCTCTTCTTCTTCTTCTTCTTCATCCTCATCTTCTTCTTCTTCTTCATCCTCATCCTCTTCCTCTTCTTCTTCTTCTTCTTCATCCTCATCCTCTTCTTCATCCTCATTCTCTTCTTCTTCATCCTCATCCTCTTCTTCTTCATCATCATCCTCATCCTCTTCTTCTTCTTCTTCTTCTTCATCCTCATCCTTTTCTTCTTCTTCTTCTTCATCATCATCCTCATCCTCTTCTTCTTCTTCTTCTTCTTTTTCCTCACCATCATCCTCTTCTTCTTCTTCTTCTTCTTCATCCTCATCCTCTTCTTCATCCTCATCCTCTTCTTCTTCTTCTTCTTCATTATCATCCTCTTCTTCTTCTTCTTCCTCATCCTCTTCTTCTTCTTCTTCTTCTTCTTCATCCTCATCCTCTTCTTCTTCTTCTTCTTCTTCCTCATCCTCATCCTCTTCTTCTTCTTCTTCTTCTTCATCCTCATCCTCTTCTTCTTCATCATCCTCATCTTCTTCTTCTTCATCATCCTCATCTTCTTCATCCTCATCCTCTTCTTCTTCTTCTTCTTCATCCTCATCCTCTTCTTCTTCCTCATCCTCTTCTTCTTCTTCATCATCATCATCCTCATCCTCTTCTTCTTCTTCCTCATCCTCATCCTCTTCTTCTTCTTCTTCTTCTTCTTCTTCATCCTCATCATCTTCTTCTTCTTCTTCTTCATCCTCATCCTCTTCTTCTTCTTCTTCTTCATCCTCATCCTCTTCTTCTTCTTCTTCTTTTTCATCCTCATCCTCTTCTTCTCCTGCTTCTTCATCCTCATCTTCTTCTTCTTCATCCTCATCCTCTTCTTCTTCTTCATCCTCATCCTCTTCTTCTTCTTCTTCTTCTTCTTCTTCCTCACCTCATCCTCTTCTTCATCCTCATCCTCTTCTTCTTCTTCATCCTCATCTTCTTCTTCATCCTCATCCTCTTCTTCTTCTTCTTCTTCTTCTTCTTCATCCTCATCCTCTTCTTCTTCTTCTTCTTCATCCTCTTCTTCTTCTTCTTCCTCATCCTCTTCTTCTTCTTCTTCTTCTTCATCCTCATCCTCCTCTTCTTCCTCATCCTCATCCTCTTCTTCTTCTTCTTCATCCTCATCCTCTTCTTCTTCTTCTTCTTCTTCTTCCTCATCCTCTTCTTCTTCTTCTTCTTCTTCATCCTCATCCTCTTCTTCTTCTTCTTCTTCTTCTTCTTCCTCACCTTCATCCTCTTCTTCTTCTTCTTCTTCTTCTTCTTCATCCTCATCCTCTTCTTCTTCTTCTTCTTCTTCTTCATCCTCATCTTCTTCTTCTTCATCCTCATCCTCTTCTTCTTCTTCTTCTTCTTATTCTTCTTCTTCATCCTCATCCTCTTCTTCTTCAATTGAAGCTGCTTCTGCTCCGCCACTCTGCCATTGGACTCTTGATAGTCGTCTCCCCACACTGCTGCTGGGGGGACTTTTTAACATAGGCCTCTGTATGGCCTTCAATTTAAGCTGCTTACGCTTCGCCACTCTGCCATGGGCCCCTGTACCGCCTCCTCATGCTGCTGCCAGGCCCGTAATCTGTCATGGGCCCCTGTACCGCCTCCTCATGCTGCTGCCAGGTCCAGAGTGTGTCATGGGTCCCTGTACGGCCTCCCATTGCTGCTGTCTCCATCGCCACACTCTGCCATGTGCCACTTTCAGGTCTCCTCACACTGCTGGTGGGTTCCATTTTGTCATAGGGTGCTGTATGGCCTCCCATTGCTGCTGCCTCCACCGCCACACTGTGGCTCCACACTCTGGTTTTGGCCCCGTGACTGCCCAAATGAGTGAAGTGTGCGGTGATTCTAAGATCGACGGCACTCATCTGCATGTCATACTGACTGACAGTATTATTTCTCTTCCCCAGCAGACTCCAAGGGCATTTAAATTAAAGGTACAGTGTTCTGCACTAATATAAAGGCTCTCTGAAGCCTAGAAACCCTTTTAATAAGTTAAATTCGCAGCGAATAAATTCGCATCGAATCAAATTTATTCCGCAAATTCGGCGAATCAGCCGAATCGAATTTTTGAATAATTCGCTCATCTCTAATCATATTACTCGGTACAAATCATTAGTAAGATCTCATCTGGAATATGCAGTTCAGTTTTGGGCACCAATTCACAATAAGAACATTGGGGAACTGGAGAAAGTACAGAGAAGGGCAACCAAACTGATAAGAGGCATGGAGGAGCTCAGCTATGAGGAAAGATTAGAGGAACTGAATTTATTCTCTCTTGAGAAGAGGAGATTAAGGGGGATATGATCAACATGTATAAATACATCAGTGGTTCATATAGTGAACTCGGTGTAGAGTTATTCACCCTGAGGTCATCACAGAGGACAAGGGGGCACTCTTTACGTCTGGAGGAAAAGAAATGTAATCTCCAAACACGGAAAGGTTTCTTCACAGTGAGAGCTGTGAAAATGTGGAATAGACTCCCTCAAGAGTTGGTTCTGGCCAGCTCAGTGAATTGCTTTAAAAAAGTCCTGGAGAAGGGGCGCATGCGCGGCCGGCTCTGATGGACGCTCTGATCTGAGAGCTCCGTCCTCCCGCCAGCACTAACCCGGCACACACCAGCCCAGGGAGATAATAACCTCACGGTGTCATACCTGAGGAGTTCCCGCACCTCTCCAAGCATGCCCCGCCGACGGAAAACCCCCGAACAGCCGGGGAAACTCACTAAATTCTTCCCGGCCGTCACGCCGGGAACCCAAGATGGCGCCAGCAGCAGCGTCCAGGGAGATAGCAGGAGGCCTGAGGGGGACTACAATGCCCAGCAAACAGATGCCAGGCTGCGGCATTCGCTTTATCCAGGGGACCCCGGTGAGTTGTCACCCCCACTGTCCCCCACAACTAGTAGCCCAGCCAAGTCTCGGCCACGACTAGACCATGACTTTGAACCCTCACTCCAGGCCCTAAACCTTCCGCCTATGCCACCCCACGCAGTATTGCCCGACATAGATTCGTTCCCAGCGTCGGATCAGCCGCTGACGGAAATCTCTATGAAAAGTATGCTGACATCACTGCGACAAACATTATATAATGATATCTCCACATCGCTGAGTCAAATCACTGCTGCGGTACAGCGACAGGAAAGTAGAATTCGCCATATTGAAATTAACATGAGTGATGTAATAACAGCACACAATACTCTGATCGATGCTCACGCTGACCACACATCAGACATCGAACAAATTAACCTAAAATTGGCTGACTTGGAAGATCGATCAAGACGCAACAACATTAAATTTAGAGGGATCCCCGAATCAGTCACTAATGAGACACTA
Organism: Staurois parvus; assembly: GCF_062004578.1. NCBI lineage: Eukaryota > Metazoa > Chordata > Amphibia > Anura > Ranidae > Staurois > Staurois parvus. The sequence goes on from NW_028317982.1 coordinate 5,649,851, forward strand.
TTGCCCTATTTACAGCAATATATCAAATTCCTTATCCCATCAATTCCTGACCTGGAGCTAGCGATCGATCGTGCTCACCGATTGCCAAAACCGCCATTTTTGTCAGCATCTATTCCAAGAGATGTATTAGCCCGTATACATTTCTACCATGTTAAAGAAAGAATCATGATGGCTGCCAGGAGTCCACCCCCGGTTCCGCCATCACATGCAAATCTCCGACTATACGCGGATTTATCTAAAGCCACACTCCTCAATAGGAAAAAAATGATATCAATAACCAAAGCTCTGAGGAATCACGGTATACCATACCAATGGGGTTTCCCCACAAAGCTAACAATACGGCACCAAGGCAGAATATTCACGATAAAAACCCTGGAAGCAGGCCTGGACCTACTTAAAGCCTGGAACATCCTTCCCGTGGACGCACATGGAACTGCATCTGCCTCCATTCAGCATATGGAGGCATCATAACCAGCAAGCGGCACACTTTCTCCTCAAACATACGTACTCCTCTCCCTAGAGGCTTTTTTTTTTTTCCAACATACCATCTTTTGGCGATCGGCCAAAACCCGATGTTACCTGTTCAACATTTTTCTAATTGGCATGACCCCTTCGGTGGTCAAAGCCTGCTCTCATCCCCCAGTTCTCAAGTAGCAATGGATACTACTTGGTCTACTTGCATTTCCTGCAAGTGTTTTTTTACTGTTTTCTGTATCCTTACCTTCCCCCAGTTGAGGCACCATCAGACACGCACCTACAACCCCAGCTTTGTATACCCCGCACATATCTGGAACGCTCACCCTAATTCTCCAATCGAGCCTAACTCAAAGTATAACAGTTTCACTGCCTTCTCTCTCATAGAAGCACCCACTAAACTACGATCCCTTCAAATAACATTCCAACTAATTGTGAACACAGAGAAAATACGCACCAATGATTAATATCACGTCTCTCAACGTACGAGGCCTAAACTCTCCGTTCAAGAGATCGATGCTTGCCAAGGAAGCCCGGAAATCCCAAGCCGACATACTCTTCATACAAGAATCCCACTTCGCTACGGGAAAAATTCCCAAATTATTTCTCCACCGCTTCACCCAAATATTTTTGGCTACCAACCTCCAAAAGAAGAATGGAGTTATTACTGCCATCAATGACTCCGTTTCATGCCGCATCATCTCGCAGCCGATCCACAAGGGCGCTACCACATCCTTGTATGCAAGCTTAACGACATAACCTACACCTTAGTGAACGTCTACGGCCCGAACTGCAAACAGATGCGCTTCTACCATAAGCTCCACAAAATCGTTGCCCGCCATAAACAAGGCAGACTTATTATTGGTGGCGACTTTAACATCATAAACAACCCACATCTTGACTCTTCCTCTAGCCAAAGACCCACCAAACTCAACTTCAATCAATTCCTGCATAACCATGACCTGTATGACATCTGGAGATGTCACCACAGTACTGAAAGAGACTACACATACTATTCCCCGCCTCATCTTTCATACTCTAGAATCGACTTTTTCGTGACTGACAAATGGACCCTACAACACGTAACGTCATCCAAAATCGGCACTATAACTTGGTCTGACCATGCTCCAATAAACATATCCTTAGACAGCAATCAACGCTCGGCAATCCCGCCCATATGGAGACTAAATTCCGCAATTCTGAAAAACCCAGAGAACCAGAAACACCTACTAGAAGCCCATAATCTCTTTTTTGACATAAACTCCACCCCTGATATCTCTATTACTACACTTTGGTCAACTTACAAAGCGTACATGAGAGGTATCCTTATACAGCTGAATTCCCGTATTAACAGACAAAGATCCCAACAAATTGACCAACTATTAAACTCCATTCAATTGAACGAAGAGATCAACAAAAAGAACCCAACTCCCTCCATTGCCACGGCCCTAAACCGGGACAAAAACAAATTACGCACCATCTTACTCCATTACTACGATATTAACCTCCATAAACGAAATCCAAATTTTATGCTCTTGGTAACAAGGCAAACTCTCTTTTAAATAAAACCATCAAGCAAAAACGCCTTAAGAACAAAATCTCCACAGTCCAACACCCCACCACACACCCCATTAACAAACCCACAGGATATAGCCAACGCTTTTGCCTCCTACTACCAAACACTATATAACATAAAAGACGACCCAATTACAACCCAACCGACAAAATTGTCCATTGAACATTTTTTATCTAACGTCGACCTACCCCAAATTACTCAGTCCCAACTTGAATCTATTTCTGAGCCGATTTCTCCCACAGAAATTGAAAAAATCATAAAAACCCTCCCCTTAAACAAATCACCTGGCAATGACGGATTCACAAATGAATTTTACAAAACTTTCACACTCAACCTCACGCCACATCTATCTGCCTTATATAATCAGGTTGCCTCTAAAGGGGAATTTCCCCCCGACATGCTCCAGTCAATAATCACCACTATCCCGAAGCCGGGCAAAGATCCCCAATTAGTCCTAAATTATAGACCGATTTCACTTCTCAACACGGACATAAAAATATATGCCAAAATAATCGCTCAACGATTGCTTCCTCTTTTACCTAAACTGATCCATCCAGATCAGGTGGGGTTTATACCGGGTTGACAGGCACCAGACGCTACCAGGCGAATTATATCCCTTCTACACCACCTCGAATCTAATAAACAGCCTTCCCTCCTCCTATCACTAGATGCGGAAAAAGCATTTGACAGAATCCATTGGCAATTTATGACACTTACACTCCAAAAATTTGGAATAACTGATTGGATGCTATCGGCAATTCTATCCCTCTATTCAAATCCTTCTGCCAGAGTTCTAACCAACGGCACACTCTCACAACCCTTTTCTATATCTAACGGAACCAGACAGGGTTGTCCACTTTCCCCCATAATTTTTGCCCTACTTATTGAACCGTTAGCATCTAACCTTAGAAATGACCCAAATTTTACAGGTTTCACCTATCTACATAAGGAACACAAAATTAGTCTGTTTGCGGATGATATTATCCTAATGGTCACAAATCCCTATAAGTCGCTTCAATCAATACGTACCCATATCCATAACTATACAGCAGTCTCATATTACAAACTCAATGAACCCAAATCATCTATACTGAACCTTTATACACCTACTGCAACCCAAAACTTTCTCTCTAAACATTTCCCGTTCACCTGGGAAACGAACAGCATCCCTTATCTGGGGATCAAACTTACCGTTTCTACCAATCAGCTTTATACCAATAACTTCAAACCACTGCTTGACACTATCCCACAGGAGCTCAAAAACCTTCTGTCAGGGCTCCCAGGTATGACCAGAGATGTGTGACTGACGCAGGGAAACGCAGACTTCAGATATGGGATAAACAATATAATTTATTAACACTAACAATACAAACATAAACGCAGTGCAATACTAAACATAATACAGCGCAAACAAACCAAACCAACCACCCACAGATAACAGTACATACAAGCAAGCGTCGTCAGGCAGGCCAGGTCAATATCAATTGGGCAGGTAGGTACAGGGGGAGCAAGCAGAGAATGGTCGGGGTCACAGGCCAGGTTCAGCAGGTAGCAAGCAGCGTAGTACAGAGGGTCAAGCAGAGGGATGGTCAGGGTCACAAGCCAGGGATCAGAACAGGTAGCAAGCAGCGTAGTACAGAGGGTCAGGCAGAGGAACAGAAACAGGATGCAGGACAGATACAGGGCCCAGGACAAACACACACCAAGGCAGAGTCTGTGGGTCTGGCCATCCCTTAAATACCCCAGCATAATCAGTTCCAGGTGTTAGCTGGCTGCAAAGTTGAGTCTCTGATTGCTGGGAGCACCCGCTGGCCAGCCCTGGTACTGCAGATCAAAAGGCAGGTGAGTCCCACCATTGCTGGCCAGTCCATTCCTGACACCTTCGCACATCCACGTTATCGACACTAGGCAGAATAGCTACCTTGAAAATGTGCATACTGCCCAAAATTCTCTATATATTCCGTACACTCCCTATCCCGGTTCCCAGCACTTTCTTTTCTAAAATACAAGTAATACTAAACAAATTCCTATGGAACTCAACTAGACCCAGGTATTCCACGAATCTCCTCATACGTCCACCCTCCAGGGGAGGAGCTGGACTCCCGCATTTGAAATCGTATTATCAAGCTGCCCTACTAGACCAACTTTTTTTCTGGTGGCACCCTACCTCTGAAAAGACCTCTGAAACCTCCCTGACCTTACCACACAAACTAACTGACAGTCTACTCATACCCCAAATAGTCCAACCTAAACCTCTACTAAAACACCCCTGCATACAATCCTCTCTGACTGCTTGGATTGACTTTTTAAAGTATAACCAGCTAAACAAAACCATACTGCGAATCCCTACCCCTTTATCTTCCCTACATTCCCTCATCCCTCATCTAAACCTGACAAGATGGAAAACTGCTGGCTTACAACATATTCAGGACATCTACACTAAAAATTCACTAGACTCATTCTCTAATATCCAAAAGAAGTTTCAACTCCCTGATAAAGAACAATTTACACACATACAAATAGCCCACGCACTGCACGGAACGAACTTTCCACTGACAGTGAACATCCCCGTAATTGCTCACCATTTTTTTCTGAGAACATCCCACCCGAAGAAAGGAATCTCAACTTTCTACACAATGATAATTGAATCACTATTCACCACATATACCACTTCAATAACCAATTGGGAAAAAAATCTTCTCCAATCAATATCTCCACATATGTGGGAAAAAATGTTCGCCATCACTTTTAAAGCTTCAAAATGTAGCACCCATTGGGAGGCATATCTGAAAACCCTCCACCAATGGTACCTTACCCCTACCAAACTATCTTTATACTACCCCCAACATTCTCAAACCTGTTGGAGACATTGCGGAGAAATGGGCTCACTCCTTCACCTACTCTGGGCATGTAAATCCCTCAAATCCTATTGGAACAAGGTTTTTCAGATAATCTCCTCCATCACAGGAACTCAGGTAATCCCTAATCCGGCACTAGCTCTTCTCCACATCGGAATTGATAAATTCCCCATAAATTCACGTACCATTATCATCCATACTCTAGCAGCCGCAAAAATTAACATCACCAAACTATGGCGATCCACCACCACTCCCCTCCTGTCTCGCCTCATATCAGATTTAAATCACCAATGTGAGATGGAAAAAAGATTATCCCTCCACAACTCTTCCTACCACAAGTTCACCAACCAGTTTTCTCGATGGTTAAAAAATCCCAACTGCTCATTACACTGATAGCCAACAAATACTGACCTATCATATCCTATACTAACTGTTTCGGTGCCTCCTTCTTCTTCTCCCCCCCCCACCCCCAGTTTATTCAATATTCTTTTTTTTTTTTTTTTTTTTTTTATTCCTTTCTCCTAACTACACTCTACTACTGCACCAACTTGGTTCACATCTCATCGAGCATACCTCTCATGTATAAAAGATAAGAACCTCTAGGTCCCCAGCCAAGTGGCGAGGACCATTATGTTTTTCTTCCCCTTATGCTGTGTTTCTACCAATGTGAACCTTTCATGTTTATGTTTCTATATCCTCACTTATATGTTAAAATCTTTCAATAAAGAATATTTGAATATAAAAAAGTCCTGGATTGTTTCTTGGATACACAGAATATAACTGGATACTAACATTTATGGGTAAAGTTGATCCAGGGAATAGGGATCAGGAAGGAATTTTTTCCCTACAGGAGCAAATTGGATCATGCTTTGTTGGGTTTTTTTGCCTTCCTCTGGATCAACTGTGGGTATAGGATTATAACTTTTTTTTTCTCAATGGTTGAACTGGATGGACTTTTGTCTCTTTTCAGCCAGACTAACTATGTAACAACCATCTTCAAAAGATACACACTTTTCTCCTTTTCCAATAAATGCCTAAGGTCCTATTAACACTTGTGAATGGGACTGTTAGGATTTATATGTGGGAGACCCAGAGGGGTTCCTAGCGGTTAGCTGTGGGGTGAAGCCCCATTGAAAGTAATAGGAGTCTGACAGTTTCCAAAGCTAATTGTGGCAGCCTGCATGTGATCGCTCACACAGCCCTTACCTGCAAATGATCGGCCATGGATGCAAACAGTCTGCGTTCAGGGTCGAGCGGCTGCTATTATCTGTGTTAGCTGTCAGACTCCCATTGCTGGGTTTACCAAATATAATCATTTACATTACATTCTCATTTGTGAAGGTCTCGCTCACACTGGTGCTATGGCACATACACCAAAAATCAGCCATTTGTTCATGAGACTGGAGCTGCCAGGTGCTGCGTGCAGGCAGCCCATTCAAGGCTATGGGGACACAGCTGCTTATCTTAGGCTGGCCATACATTATAACATTTTCTGTTCAATTTCTGTCCAATTTCCTTTAGATTTACCTTCAACTATGTAGTGCAAGGGGCTGCTTAATTGGATACAATTGAAAGTGTTGTTTAGGTTTGACCTAATATTATATGGTTTTTGGTAAATCTAAAGCAATTTTCAAAAGAAAATTGTATAATGTATGGCCAGCCTAAATGTGCATTCAGGGCAACTCACCTGCATGCCTGTCAAACTGGGATGAGTGGCTGTGTCTGTACAGTCCCTGCATCCCCATAGACCTACATGGACTGCCTATACACAGCAACATGCTGCACCACCAAGCTGCAACTGAATGCATAGCACATGGCTGCAAGGCAGCTGTAGAGCAGCTCCATTCAGGGGCAGACTGACCATTTGGAAACTCGGGCACTGCCCGAGGGCCCGGGGTCAGTAGGGGGCCCCATGAGATGCCCCTGGTACCTTTTTCATAGGCTTTGTTTGGGCAAGGACACAGGGGCCCCATGATCCCCTATTGCCCGGGGGCCCCATGAGTTGTCAGTCCGCCCCTGGCTCCATCCACTTGAATAAATTGTGTTCAATGGGTGGTATTGCCTGCCGCATGTTTCAGGGGTTATCATTTCTGCCATGGACATAAAGCAAAACATCATGGTTGCGTCATGTGTACACCCCCCACCTGCTGCCTTTGTAGCTGAAGGGGGAGTGGCTCAGGTGAGGTAAAAACACAGTTCAGCCACCTCTCAACCACAAGTGTAAATGAGTTCTAAAAGGGTTCTAACCCTCCCTCCTCCCATCATTCTATCCAAAATGAACAAACAATTCCTTTAGATAAAGCGTACCGGTATACATTGTTCCAGTTATCTTTTACAAGGTAAAATCTGGGTTTGCAAAGACTCCTGGTGCAATCAAAATGGATTTACATCTGTTGTGGTGTTTGAGGAATATGTTTAGTTGAAAGGTTTTGTGCCTAGAATTTAGCTTGGCCGCCATGCATGTTAATGTGTGACATAATCCATGCTAAATCTTGTGTATCATCACACTGATCAAATGTAATGGGCTCTTTATATAGGCAGACACTGCAGGGGGTGCATTGTGGGATGACTGGGAAGGTTCTGCAGTGAAGAAGGGAAACAGAAGTGTGCAGCAGAGAAGAGCCAGGAGAATGCACATCTAAAGGGATGCCAGTGATGCGTTCGGCCAGATCAGATCCCAGTCCTCCCATACTACAGACAATGGTTTTGTCCAGACTGTGACCTGCTGGTAACTAAGCAGAAGGAGAGAGGTCAGGAGGAAGCTCCAGACACATATACCCCAGACACAGGGAGGATGGAGGGGAAGGTGAGCTAGTCTCCAACCAGACTGGCCTGATCTGAAAACCTGTTATCCGTTTATTTTATTAAAGCGTATGTTAGGGGGAAATGAAAATATAGAACACGTGTAGTACATGCACATCTCCCGTGTTGTATCCCTTGAAAAGACTCTGCAACTACAGAAAAAAAATCTCCTGATTTACCAGAAATGTTCTGTGGATTTTTGTGGACTGACTGGTGTCAGCTCTGCCCTGTGTCTTTTACTAAACTGTGCAGCCACTCCCATTTTCAGATCTCTAAAACATAATCATTCTGCAGTCCATGATGAGAAATAGGAGAGCTAAATAGATTCCACAGTGTGCAGAGGACACGGGACAGCTCAGTTCAACAGGGGTTTTTGCTTATTATCCTTGTAATCACTGTGACCAATCAGAGCTAGCAACACAATTGTGCACAATGAATGACATGAAAGGAAACTATTCATTGCTTACAATTGTCATGTGACCTGCTGTAATTGGTAACAGTGATTACATGGTAGCAGGCCGGTACAGTGATCTGTCATCGACTCCGGTGGACACAGGGTGACAGACTGTGCTGGCAGTGCAGCCACCACATATCGTCCACCCGGAATGACAAAAGTCCCGCCTGGCCTATTGTCCACCAGACACAGCCAATGACAGATCACTGTACCGACCTGTTGCCGGTATCATGTGATCACTGTGACCAATCACAGCAGATCATATGACAATTGTAAACAATGAATGGCTTCTTTTCATGCCATTCATTGTGTACAATGGTGTTTCTAGCTGTGATTGGTCACAGTGATCACAAGGTACAGACAGGGTCAATCACAGCCCATCTGAACCATGTGATTAGCTGTAGCCAATCATAACAATACTTACTGAATGAATCTCCTAGATTGTAAGCTCCAAGGAGCAGGGCCCTCAAATCCATCTTGTATTAAACTGTATTGTCTCCCATTATATTGTAAAGCACTGAGCAAACTGTTGGCGCTATATAAATCCTGTATAATAATAATAATTTAATTCAGTAAAATGCTTGCTTATAGCAATTAAATTCACTGCTATGAGCAATCATAATGTATGCAAAAATCCTGATTACTTCCCCAGAGTACTAAGAGTGCTCTGGTCACAGTATGTAAAAAAAATGTAATAAAAATTAAAAAAAAAAATTAAAAAAAAAGTTTTTTGTTTTTTTTCATACTGTCCCCAGTCAGTATACCTGATCACCGCCACACCAGTTATATGATGAATAGACTTCAGAATACACTTTGGTTTAAATCTATGAAGAAAGATGATTTATTTTCAAAATTTTATTACAGAAACTAAGATAATTTTTTTCAACATTTTGGGATTTTTTTTGTTAGCAAAAAAAAAAAATCCCAATGATGGTTAAATACCACCAAAAGAAAGCTCTATTTATGTGAAAAAAAATGCTACAAATGTCATTTGGTTACAGTGTTGCATGACTGCGCAATTGGTTTTAAAAGTGTGATGGCACTGAAAGCTGAAAATTGGCCTGGGCATGAAGGGGGTGAAAATGCCCGGTATTGAAGTGGTTAAGGTGAACCTTCACCCTAAGCCCTGGTTCACATCTGTGCGGTTGTGTGGGCCGCGATTTGCGCGGGCACGAGAGCCCATTTATTTGAATGGACTCCCGTGCCCCGGGACATGCAGGGAAAAAGTCCCTGCACTACTTGGAAATCGCAGCCCACAGGGGACCTGAGGTTCCTAGTATGGTTTTCTAGTGTGGGTGGCGTGCCATTAGAATTAATGGCACCCTCCTGCGGGTCCCGCATTCCTCTGTGTGGGTGGTGCGGCTGCAGGTATTTGTGCAGTTCCCGCAGTGGCACCACCCACACAGATGTGAACCAAGGGCAAAGTGCATGTTCTGCTGCCTACCTCCTCCCCCTTCCTCTCTCAGACAGGGAATTTTGTAAAAGTGATTTACTTGTGCTGCAAAGCAGTAATTCTGCAATTTCTCCCCGCCCTCTGCATATGTAGAGATGTGCCACGGGGCTCAGGTTCTGAGAGAGCCCTGCAGCACATCTGTGCATGCGTTGGTTTCCCCAGCCATCTGCGCACGGTCACATTTTCATATGCACAAGCAAAGACTTCTACCAGTGAAGTCTTACCTACAAATAAAACAAAATATTGCCTTTGCTTTAAAATATGTCTTGATAAAAAGGAAGAAAAATCACATATCACACCTCCCCACCAAATTAATAAAATGAACAATTGTTTAAATAACTAGAACCGCATAAAAGGATCGTATGATGCGTCATACACTTAATAATCATATCGATCTCTCTACTTTCCTACGATCAGATTTTTGGTGCTCAGACCGATCAGAATAATTTCAATGAAATTATTACTCAGTATTGACAATGTTTCAGTATGTGTCTTGTCTAAAATTCCTAAATTGGTTAATATTTTCTGATTGTCAGATTAGGACATCTTCTTACTTAAGAAACCAACAGATCGTTTCAGTGCAGATCAGCTACCATTCGACCGTTGGTGTCAGGTACACATTTACATTTTTTATGGAATAGTCATCCCTTCTAGAAGCATTCATACACAACTGAACTTTCTTTACAATGTCTCTTCACATTACATACAAAAAAAAGAATTGGTTTGTGGAATTCATTGTAATGTTGAGAAAAGAAGAGTCAGGCTTGTGCAGACAGGAATTAGTACAACGGCCCTATTTTCACAGCTTTACAGTCCAATAAGTTTTGAATGATGTTGTACAACAGGAGGGTATTTTTGGGAAAAGAATTTTCATTTTACTTTACTTGTCTATTTATTTTTCTTTATGGTAGAGATGTGCTGGACCAGCAGAGAGGCAGAAAAGGCAGAAAAAGGTGCCTGCTTCAGGTGTTGCAATGGGGGTCAGCTGTGGCCGTGGCCGCTCTAAGGCTGGCCATACATTATACAATTATCTTCCAATTTTCTGCCCAATTTCCTTTAGATTTACCTTCAACTGTGTAGTGCAAGGGCCTGCCTAATTGGATACAACTGAAAGTGTTGTTTAGGTTTGTCCTCCTATTATATGGTTTTTGGTAAATCTAAACCAAAAATCTCCAGATAATTGTATAATGTATGGCCAGCCTTAGTATAGTCTGTAGAGCACAGCTGTCAGCTTGATAGCCACTGACAACGGCTTCTGCATGAATAAACCTGCAATTAATAAATTAAAAAATACTGAACATCATAACAATATTGTGCCATTGTATTTAGTTGCATTCTTTACAAATGAAGTGTATGAATGATGCTTGCAAGCGTCATTCATAAATACATTTTAACAATATTATTAAGATTTATTTTGGTAATGCATATCCGCAAATTGAAAAAAAACATGTCCTTTGGTCTTCATACAATGCTCATTTCAGGAAACCTGAAATTGTAAAGAAAAAAAAAAAGGCTCATGGTAACCTTACTTACCTTTCTTACTTAGTTTTAACTCTAACCCCATTTTTTCTTTTTTTTTGCCTTTTTCTTAGTTTTTATCATTTTGCATTACTTGGTCGTGCCATATCCAAAAATGTTTTAAAATTAATAAAGCCCTTTTTTCATCTGTAAACTTCAACATATGCTTTGTGCCAGAAACAAAACATCGGTGTAGTTCTGAAAGAATAAAACGTGTATGTGTATATATATATATATATATATATATATATATAATCTATCTTTGAAAAAGAGGCATAATCTGCCAAATTGTCAAGACCCTCAAAAAAGGGCTATTTTTTCTCCTTAGAAATATAGGAGAGTGACAGAAGAAAAAAGGCAAGGTGGTCCATTGAGTCTGCCCCAATTTCTTTAAAATTACTTCTTAGGTCTTTCTAAGTCTAGGTTCACACCTATGTGTTTTCCGTTGCATTTTGCAGAAATGCACAGCAGTCCATTTAATATGATTTCCTAGGGGACAGGTTCACATCTCCGTGTTTTCACCCGATGCCTTTTTTGGAAAGGGTCAGGGATTTTTTAAACGCAAAATGTTGCATTTTTGGTTCTACAGACTTCAATAGAGACGCTGCAGAAAAGCATGTAGTGCATTGTTTATGTGTTTTTGAGGTGTTTTTGATTCATTTTGCATTTTATTCTGCCCAGCAAGATGTTGAAAAAAACAGCAAAACGTGGCAAAAACACATGTAAAAAAACGCAAAATGTACCGCAAAAAACACTGCAGAAACAGATCAAACAAAACCTGCATAGGTGTGAACCTAGCCTAAGAGTAAATAGTGTGCGTGGGGTTTTTTTTTGGGGGGGGGTATATCTCAAATCTGATGACCCACAACACACACTAAAAACACTGATTCTGATTTACTGAGATGTTCTGCATGGATAGTATTTTCCCCTAGTGACATATGCACTCTTATCAGTTTATATTCATAATAATGTATCATATTATCATATCCACAATTCATTAATTTTATTTATTTTAATTTCATTTTATGTATGTATTTTTTTTTATTTTACTTTCATTTATTTTTTTTACAGAAATAGAGCAGAATTTGTCAGTTACTACATATTTATATTCTTTTCTTAATTCATTATTTCAATACACTAACACATGAATACTTTATTTTTAAGACCCATGCACTTTTTTTTTTTTTTCATACACACATTTTTTCCTTTCGATGTTTCTGCCGTTCAATGAACGGGCACACTTTTGCTAGTAATTTTATATGCCTGCTGGTTATCGAGGCTGCACTTCTCACTTCCAACTTATGTAGTGCTTTGGGCAGACCTTTTCAGCATGTACATGAGGCCCCAGGGTGTAGTCTGCTCAGCCTCTTTTCCCACTTCATAAAACAAAATTGAAAGAAGAATTAGCTACACAGGACCATCGCCACTAGGAATATATTTTGTGCAAAATTGGGAGTTCACATGAAACAAGCCTCACAGTAAGAGCTCCGAATTGCATTCCAGGTAATATTGCTGTGTTAACATTATACATGCAGCCGAATGAAATTCTAGTAATTTGGTTCTCATAAAACCAGCAGTACATATTAATAATTTCAAGCATTTTCCTGCTCTGTTTTGGTTCCAGGTACTTAGGGGAGGGGGGTGGACTGTAGAGCTGACACTTCTGAATACTTCTACCAAATTCTACCCTTTTCATGGTTTGCTGTCACCAGCCAAAATATTAAATATAAACTCTCTTTTTTAATTCACAAAAAAGAAAAAAATCATGACATAGTAGATAAATGCTGCTTAGGCTTTACTAACATTTGAGTGAAATATGACTATTTTTTGGCCAAATTTAATCTATTAGTGAATTCTACTGGAGACAATAGGAAAGGTGGTTTAAGGTGGTTTTATGTGTGTTTTAAAAAGCTCGTATGGGCTTTTAAAAGCTTTTGATTGTTTTTTGTTTTGTTGTTGTTTAGACAAAAGTGAAAAAAATTAAGAGAGTGCACTTTTTAGGGAGGGTTTGTAAAATATAACATTAAAATATAACTAAAAACAAAGACTAAACCAAACTGTACTATGTCTTTACGTTTTTAAAGCTGATATTCAGAATAGTATTTTTCACCCATTGTGTACAAAAAATGTGTAAAAAATAACAGAATACCCAAAACAGGGGAATAAGCATAGAAAATTTCCCAAAGACATTTTAAGTGCATATTTTACTTTTTTTCATCACTGCATGCTTGACCAGTATCAGTAATTATGATAATACATGATATGATTAAAAATAAAATAATATAAAAAATATAACCCAAAAAGTAGATAATTTTTTTTCTTTTTCTGCTTTTTCTTTTCATGTTTTGATGTATTTTGATGCTTTTTGAGGGACAACTTCACCTTTGTGAAGCCCTACCAAAGGCAGTCTCCAACTGTCTCTCAGAGTACAGCTTATCCGTAGGAGAGAATGAAAAGTATGAAGGGGAGCTGGCCAGGACATGGTCAGAGATAAGAATACTGGATTGAGGAGTAAAGTGAGTATTATTCCACCTGGGATTTACTCATGAGGATGAGGGGTTTTATTGAGGGCCAGTTTCACTGAAAGGGAAGTTATCCAATAAAGTTCTGTATACAATAGAAAAAAAAGAAGTAAAAATAGCAATGTCTGCATTTTTAACAATAAACTTGAGGACCTATTTACATCTGTGCACTGTTTTTAATGCACGTGTGTTATGTTACTTTTTATTGTGCTTAGGATTAAGGCAGCCCAATAATTTGAATAGGCTGCCTAATGACGCAAAATACATCAGAAAAGGTGTATGCAACAGATCTAAACACAATGCAGTGTGTTACCATGCACTGCGGTGCGTGGTATGCAAGCCTTGATGGTATTAGAACCAGCTGCTCAAAATAGTGACAGTTAAGGTGAGTGGTGTAGGAGGGGTACAGGGGATGGAGAGGTGATCAGTGATGAAGAAGAAGTGCAGAGCTGAACATAGGTGGAGGAGGATTGCAGAGGTGAGCAGTGGGGTCCCAGACTATTTTTTTAAACACTTCCTTAAGGTACGCTCAGACAAAGCTATCGCTTTCTGTCTATATTTTGTATGCAGCAAAGCATATGCAATGGATGAGTTTGTGTTTGTGAAAATGGTTGTTCTGAGGTTTAGACGTGTCTGTTTTTAAATGTGTCCATGAGAATTTAATCATGGCACAGTAATTAAAAACATATTATGTGGGTACAAGAACTGTGGCATGTGTGCTATATAATCTTAGGTTCCAGTTAAATATTCCCTTTAAACCTCTTCTACTTTCAGAACAGTGTTCATCTTGGAGTGCCCAGGGGTCCCATTTAAGGTGAGCATCTACATTGCAGTAATTCTCAGGAATAAATGATCTGGTTTTATTGACAATATGGTAGCTTTTCACTATATTACTACACAAGGTTGAAAAAATAAGAACTATACTTAAAGCAGAACTATACCTACTTGTTCTCCAGTGATCCCCCAGAACTCCGCACCAGCTGCTGACCTCTTCAGCCCAGCAGCTTCCGGGTATCAATCCCCTTTCCATTTGCCAGGCCGAGGTGACATCACTTACTGTTTGTGTTTTTTCGTATTCGGCCATTGTTATTTGCCTTTGTAAAACTTTGCAATAATTGTCTTCTTGGGTTCCTGCATGGTAACAATTTTCTTAATTGGGTCCTATTAAAAAACTTAGGAACCCCTGATTTACCTGTAACTGGATTGTCAAGCTTTGTTGTTCATTAACAAGCCTACTAATTGTAGCATCTCCACATTTTATCATCTCAGCAAGTAATCCATGGGTTGTGTTAACATTTCATGGCATTGGTAAAGAAGTTCTATTGATTAAAAATCATTGTTTGAATGGGTTTCTTTATCAATGGCCAAATGTGCACACAAGCCATTGACAGCCATTGAGTAGGTAAGACAAGACATGGTGATTCATCATTTTACACTACAGTAAAGTACAATGAATGGGTTTACTGATATACAACAGAACCCACTATTTGCAGCAAAGCTAGTGAGGAGTGAAAAGACTTTGTTAGCTTGACAAAGGCTTTTCAAAGAGAGATGGTGGGGCAGTGCTAGTATGAGCAAAGTGAACATTCACTTTGCTAAAGCCAGCCATAGATGGATAGAATCTCGGCTGGTTCAGCAGGGATCGGACAAGATTCGAACCATCCATGGGCAGGCTCATTGTACCCAAGTTGATTGTTGCATGACTTGGGTACAACCAGCATGTCGGTTTTTTAATGTAATTATTGCTAGAGGATATTATAGCCACTAGCAGTAATCCTGTGTTCTCAGGAGGGGACAGCACCCCATGCTGGGAGAACACAATAGCTGCACAGACGGGATTCCCCCATCAACACTGACTGTGTTGATGGGGGAATTGAGTGATTTTCTTTCCTGAAACCTGTGTTTTCAGGAAAGAAAATTGCATCATGTATGGCTTACCTAAGGGAGCAATCTCTACTCAACTCATATATGTGGCAACAGAAATGACAAATGGGAGATGTCATCATCAAAGCTCTTGAAAGCTAAAAGAAAACAGAATGCAATCCAATCTGACCACCCTAACGAAAAATGTAACTATTCTTTTTAGGTATTGACTACAGTAGAATTGAAGCATGCTGTTCTGCTCTTCCAACTATAATAACCAGGAATAGCCTCACAGCAGAAGGGCACAGCTGACGTGGAGGTCAGCTGAAAGAACCCCTGACCGCAACAGGAGACACAGCAGATTGACACTTCTCTAATTGTCCATAAGAGAAGTGATCCTGATGTATATCTAATAGATGCCATCATCTCTAAAATACAAAATTGTGTAGGAGAAACAACCCCCCTAGATGGGACTTTAAAGGCATCACCAAAATGAGTAAAAATTACATCAATCTTTATTGAACATAGATGAATATTAGCCAGAAAACATTGAATAGGCGGTGATTTACAAATAAGTACAATAGTACCATACAGAATTGTGTCGACATAACAGAGTCCCTAAATAGCATCCAACGCGTTTCAGAGTAAGTCTACTCCTTCTTCAGGGTCGAGACTCTGTGCATGAAACATATGGACTCTAAAGACTAAAACATATATATTACAGTCATACAGTAATTCTCTTGGCAATTGTAGACAATGTTGTTGTATAAGTATCAGAAATACAATACTCACAGCATATTATCTTGGAGACCAAACAGAGAATATCAATAATCACGTGTGATTAAAACCATTTGGTGTTTAGCCAAGTTTGTATATCCTCCACAGACCGCATCCAGACAAGCACCAATTGGGCCAGGGCCCCCCAAGAGAGCACTGAGGCCGCACCGATAGCAACAGAGGTGAGCTATATGCAAAGAATAACAATAGTAACTGTCAAGTAGCCAAAAATAAAAAAGTATCAACATCTTTATCATATGTAAAAAGGGTATAATGATTTTTGGATCTAGTAAAACACCCATCACTGCTAAGGCAGATGCAGATTCTATTATAGCCACTATTCTCAAAAGGTTATTGAAAAAATATAAAGCTCCATACACAGTGAGATCCTCCAATATTGTAAGCCACAGCTCATCCAGAAAACCCTGAAAAGAATATCAAAACAAAGGCAAAAAAACCCATATTAAGATCACAAAGAGGTATATAGCCATATAATCACATATTGAGCCCCATATGGAGCCATGTAACAAAGCAAACAAGAAAAACAACATCAATTTACCTGACTGAAGAACCAACAGCAAGAACGCAATGAGTTATGTCAGGCTCGTCACCTGAATATAGGGAAGAGAGAGTGAGGTCAGGGAGAGAAAACTATTTATATCTCCAACACTGTGCATCTCAATTAAGTCACCACCAGCGGCGGACTGACAACTCATGGGGCCCCTGGGCAATAGGGGATCATGGGGCCCCTGTGTCCTTGCCCAAACTAAAAAAAAGCCTATGAAAAAGGTACCAGGGGCATCTCATGGGGCCCCCTACTGACCCCGGGGCCCTCGGGCAGTGCCTGAGTTTCCAATTGGTCAGTCCATCCCTGGTCACCACCAATCATTCAAAGATAGCACCAAATGCCAGAGCGCTTCCGCTCCGTCACCTCCGGGAATTGGACTCCCCCCCTGATACGCTGGTGCACGGCACTACCCCGCTGGACATGCAGGATGACCTCATGCATAGACTAGCCACCGACAGGCACAGAGATGACCAAAGGGTGGGGAAAGATGGAATGCAGTTCCACAAAGGGGAAAAGACATCCCCGAACACCAAAGGCTGCAACATAGGGCCATGCCCACCACCATAGGTGGTGGAGGCGTGGCTTGCACGTGGCGGGCGCCATCCCAGGAGCCCACACTGAACCCAGCCGCCTGCCCGCCAAGGAGCGAGCCAGGACAGCAGAAAAAACAAGGCTACACACCAATGCACAATGCAATATACAAAAGAATATATGTGAAAATACATTGATAGCTGTACATAAAGAGATTCACTTATAGAAAGGAGCACCCAAAAGGGAAGATACATAAAATATCTATATAATGGACAAAAATGATGACATCACCACAGCACAAATATAGAACCCAAATATCACTATTATACTTCCAAAAGACAACCAAAAAAGTTCCACCTATCATGATGTATGGAGGAACATTCGTAGGATTATGTAGTTACATTCTGTCCTATCCATAAATAGAGGGTACTTATGTTCTCATAGTAAATTTGTGTAATATAATACACAAACAGGGCATCACTGTATGCTAATAAACATAATAGCGTAAAAAACACACATAGAGAGAGAATACATCAGCAACAAAATAACTATTTTTCCATGCCACCTGATACAAAGCCCTGTAAAAAGGGCTTGTAGCTGATGGATTCATTCAATCTCGGGGGGGATGTAGCACGTAATTGGAAAATCCATTGTAACTCTAATTTTAATAATACCTTATTCCAATCTCCTCTTCTGGGGCTTGGATGAATCAGATCAAGAACAAGAAATCGAATTCTTGGAAATCTACCAATATGCACAAGAATCGTGTGTCACCCCTGGGGCAGATCAGGATCACATAAAAACATTCACATTTACACATCAGAAGGTAAACAACCTCAAAAGTTCTGCAATTGGCAAAATGTTTGGGTTTGAAATAGTCCCCATTTGGCAGTTTCGGTGTCACCTCAGTGTGCATATATTTACAGTAGCTACAAGAACCACAAATAAAAGTACCCTTTAATTTACATGGATCTCAGGAAGCATCACCCCTGTATTCACTCCATGTTAATCGATCTTTTATAGATGTAGCCCTCCTAAAAGTAATTTGGGGGGCTGAAGATACACACTTTCCTATTATAGGATCTCTAGTGAGCAAATACCAATATATCTGGATGATATTTCTAATTTGACCTTGTTGACCAGAGTATTTCATAATGATTCTTGTATACTGATCTGATTTTCTCTCTTTTGCGTTCACATATAGCAAATCATTCCTCATGTTTGAAATTGTCCGTTTATAAGCCTTTTTTAGGCAAGACTTGGTGTACCCTCTTTCCAGTAGTCTAGCTCGTAGGGCATCTGCTTCTACCTTGAAACCTTATTCATCTGAGCAATTCCTTCTGGTTCCTAAATATTGGCTGTAGGGTATAGATGACACTAATGGTTTAGGATGAAAACTAGAGACGTGCAGAATTGTGTTGCCCACAGTGGGTTTGCAAAAACGTTTGCTGGTCAAGCTACCATCATTCTGCACTTGAATAGTGACATCAAGGAAAGTGACATCAGAGATCATAGTAAATGTAAGATTGAAGTTCATCCTATCCAAACATTTTAATAATAAATCCTCAGATCCATCCCATATCAACAGGATATCATCAATGTATCGGCTCCACATACATATTGGAAGAAAATGAGCCTACTGACTTAATTGACTACATTGATATTGGTCATCTCCTCCATAACATTGAGTCAAGTGGTATTAAGTCTCCTTCATACTTGTCTGTACTTAAAAAAAAAGTCTGATCTCTTCCTGTCTCCCAGTTCCAATCATAATGTAGCAGCATTTTTTTAATTGCTATGTGGGGATATTGCAAAATTAAAAATTAAGTCTAATATTGTTGATAATTTAAGTCAAAAAGAAAAGAAGGCCCTAAACCGATTAGCTAAAAATACATCTATATTGATTAAACCATCGCATAAATGAGGTAATATCGTTATAATGAACAATGATCAGTATATTAATATGTGCAATAGGATCCTCCAAAATACAAATTGGTATTGCTCCATCTCTTCGGAAATGATAAACAAATTCAATAAGCAGTATTATGAATTAGTTGATGCAGCATTCCTTAATGGCATTATTACCAAAGCTACATGGGAATTTATTAGAACTAACTTCACAAAAATCCACACTTTTTATTCTCTTCCAAAAATTCATAAAAGAACCGATAATCCACCAGGAAGGCCCATCATTTCAGGTAATGGGGCTCTGACTGAAAATTTGAGTCAGTTTGTTGATTAACATCTAAGACCGCATGTATTGAGCCTTCCCTCATATGTAAAGGATACTATTCATCTACTAAAAATTATTGATAATATACATCTACCCGAGGGGGCGCGGCTTGTAACAATAGACGTAGAGGCCTTATATAGTTCCATCCCGCATAATAGAGGAATAGCAGCAATTCAGCATGTACTAGCTCAGAGGAAACTACAAGAATGTGCATATAATGAATTTATTTTGGCATCTCTGGAATTTGTCCCTAATCATAATGTATTTGCCTTCAACGGTTCCTACTACCTCCAGGTACAGGGTGTTGTTATGGGGACATGCTGTGCCCCTTCTTATGCTAACTTGTACCTGGGGGAGTGGGAACATATGTTTTTGGCCGATAAGGGACTCTCAGTGTATACAGACCACATTTGTATGTGGAGCCGATACATTGATGATATCCTGTTGATATGGGATGGATCTGAGGATTTATTATTGAAATGTTTGGATAGGATGAACAAGAATGACTTCTTCAATCTTACATGTACTATGATCTCTGATATAAAGGAAGTTACTTTCCTTGATGTTACTATTCAAGTGCAGAATGATGGTAGCTTGACCAGCAAACTTTTTTGCAAACCCACTGTGAGCAACACTATTCTGCACGCCTCTAGTTTTCATCCCAAACAATTAGGGGTTTATTTACTAAAGCTGGAGAGTCCAAAATCAGACTCCCTTCTGCATAGAAACCAATCAGCTTCTAACCTCAGCTTGTTCAATGAAGCTTTGGCAATGAAACCTGGAAGCTGATTGGTTTCTATGCAGAAGGGAGTCTGATTTTGGACTCTCCAGCTTTAGTAAATAAACCCCTTAGTGTCATCTATACCCTACAGCCAATTTTTAAGAACTAGAAGGAATTGCTCAGACGAACAAGGTTTCAAGGTAGAAGCAGATGCCCTACGAACTAGACTACTGGAAAGAGGATACACCAAGTCTTGCCTAAAAAACGCTTTGTATCTTGTGGCATGAAAATATAGTTATCTTGTTGCTGATGCATTCTTTCTCTATGTGTGTTTTTTTATGCTATTACGTTTATTAGCATACAGTGATGCCCTGTTTGTGTATTATATTACACAAATGTACTATGAGAACATAAGTACCCTCTATTTATGGATAGGATAGAATGTAACTACATATATATATATCTAAGCAGAGACCCTAGAGAATAAAATGGTGGGTGTTGCATTTTTTATGTCACATGGTATTTACGCAGAGTTTTTTCAAAAACATTTTTGGAAAAAATTCACTTTAATGAATTTTGATGCAAAAAAATATATATAACCCAATTTTTTGGTAAAATATAAATAATCATGTTATGCCAAGTAAATAGAAATCTAACATGTGCCAACACCTTTAACAAATACAGGAGTGAACTACGTATGCACATGCACAAGCACAGGGATACAGGGGTGCTTTAACTTTTTTTCTTAATTGTATTTTTTTATTTTTACACTGTCCTTTTTAATTTTTTGTTATCACTTTTATTCCTATCACGAGAAATGTAAACATACCTTGTGATAGAAATAAGGCATGAAAGGTCCTCTTTATGGAGATATCTGAGTTCAATAAGACCCTGGAAAGCATGAGATAAAAAAAAAATTTGATCTTTGCTTTCCAGGGAAAATAAATGACAGTGTTTTCATCTGCTGGAACCGGAAAAGATGTCACTTCTGGCCTCCCAGGACCATAGAGATGGACGGGGACCATCCAGTCCATGGCCAGCTCTATGATGACCTGGCAGCACAGCCAAATCAGATACCAGGCTCCCCGATTGCATGGGAGAGCCTGGAGAGGAGCAAGTGAGTGGTGGGGGGGACATCCCCTCCTACTTTCTGTAAAAGCAATCCAGTGGCTAATCAGCTGCTAGGATGGCTTTAACATTTGATGGAATTGCTGGCTGAAAAAAAAACAGGATGATGCCTGTAGCTGCAGGCATCATCCTGATATCTCCAGCTCAAGTCCAGGGCATCATATGACGTCCTACGGGTGGGAAATGGTTCAGAAAAGCTACATTTTTTGTAAAAAAAAAAAAAAAGTATCCCAAAAATGTACAAATTGTACAACAAACTGTTAAATATACAAGTGTACTTTCTTCAGAATGCACACCTATGCCTATATGTGTGCAAAGTGTTGATAAATAGGCTGCAATCAACTAACTTAAAGCAGAACTAAACTGTATCTGAGCATCACAAACTGAAAACCTATTTAATTTATTTTTAATATTCGGTGCAAACTCACCCATCCATACATATCTCCGTACTTTATTTTGTTGAGAAATCACTTTGATAGACACCCCCCTAACATTTCTAGTCACAGCCATCTTGTGTAAGGGCAGATGATCCATGTAGCATTTACTTCCAGATATGCATTTGCCCTTGTCTCAGGCATGCAGGCAGAAGGCTGTGCTTAGCTAAGAAGCCTCTCCTCCCCTCCTCCAGATGAAAGAAAACAAAAAGCACCCAAGAAGACTTCTGGGATGTATGACATCACTTTGGCCTAGGCCAGAAACCAGGAAGCAATTGAAGAAAAATGTAAATAAAGATTTAAAACAAGCAAATATAATATACCTTCCTTTCTATTTACTAAGCCTAGCAACATAAGGATTACGAATAGTTCATGTTGATTGGGAAAGTTTTGTTCCTCTGTAAGTCAACCGTTTTCTGGTATTGTGCATGATGGGGGACATCTTGGTAGTAGTTTTAGATTATAGAAGCTTGGTTTGGCTGTTGGTAAATATGGAACAATCATATAATATTTTACAAGTGTAAAAAAAAATATTTTGTGATATAACAAATACGAAAAAAAATCTATTTTTCTCAATTAATGTACTTTTATACTGAAAAGGAGAGGTTTTTACCTTCGTCTAGAGTTGTTTCTTAACCTATAGAATATGAGTTATTGCCATCAATGACAGAACGCAGCCATGACTTTTACCTAATTGCTCCATAACTACTGGCTTCCAGCGGGCCTTGTTTAACAAGTAAGCTTTTAAAAGTATCTTACAACCTCCTAAGTGACTCAAGTACACAAATGTTTATCATAGTAATGTCTACAATCCTGGAATGTAACAACAGACAGGCCCAGCTGCCGAACGTGACATACAGAAAAAAAATAAAGGCTGAACAGAGAGGGCCTTGTGAATTGCTGAGATTTATATGTATTTATGTTTTCAGAAGTGGTATCTAATCAGTTATGTTTTTAGAGCTGTGAGTGTTAAAGTAATGTCTATTATGTACACATTTTAAACCATGTTTAAATAAAATTGCCACCTCGAAGACAATCACAGTGAGATTTCCTGAGAATCATTCACTACCACCGAAAGACTGGATTTTAAACTGACGCCACCAAAAAAACAATAGAGGGAAGAAAGACCAAAAACAAGAGCACTGTCTTCCATACTGCTGTAAAGCATACAATTTTAAAGATTTATCAAAGTGATATTAAAGGCATTTTTTTAAAATACCGTATTTGCCGGCGTATTAGACGACTGGGCGTATAAGACGACCCCCTACTTTTCCTGTTAAAATATAGGGTTTGAGCTATACTCGCCGTATAAGACTACCCCTCTTCCAACGCGCCCCATCATTGGTGTCAGTGGGGAGGAGGAATAGTGCCCCATCATTGGTGTCAGTGGGGAGGAGGAATAGTGCCCCATCGTTGGTGTCAGTGGGGGAGGAATAGTGCCCCATCATTGGTGTCAGTGGGGGAGGAATAGTGCCCCATCGTTGGTGTCAGTGGGGGAGGAATAGTGCCCCATCATTGGTATCAGTGGGGAGAAAAGTGCCCCATCATTGGTGTCAGTGGGGGAGGAATAGTGCCCCATTGTTGGTGTCAGTGGGGAGGAGGAATAGTGCCCCATCATTGGTGTCAGTGGGGGAGGAACAGTACCTCATCGTTGGTGTCAGTGTGGAGGAGGAATAGTGCCCCATCGTTAGTGTCAGTGGGGGAGAGGAGCGGCTGCTCCTTCTTTCAGTTCGGCCGCTTGATTTTCGCGGGGCCGTTCGGCTCCGCCTCCTCGTCGGTGATTGGTCGCCTGTGTGCCTTTCCAGTGCTGGTGCCCAATCACCGGTGAGGAGGCGGAGCCGAGCGGGCGGCGGGACCATCGAGCGGCCGAACTGAAAGAAGGAGCAGCCGCGCTTCCTGGACCGGATCATCGTGGGACCGGGACCGGAGCCAGGTAAGGTACAGCAGCCCCTCTGCCCACCCCTGTACTTGGTGTCCGTTGGAGGAGGAGGGGGGGCGGCGCCGCCCCTCGAAAAAGTGCCGCCCTGACACCGGCTCGCCGTATACCGGCGTATAAGACGACCCCCGACTTTTCAAAAGATTTTCACGTGTTGAAAAGTCGTCTTATACGCCGGCAAATACGGTAACAAACATGTCATACTTACCTGGTTTTGTACAGAGCAGCTCCTATCCTCCTCTTCTCGGGTCCACCATCGGCACTCCTGTTCCCTCCCTCCTGCCGAGTGCTCCCAGAGCAAGAAGCTTGCTATGGGGGCACCCAAGTTGGCTTTCTCCCGAGCTGCTGCTCTGCGTGTCCATTCACACACAGATCTGCCCTCTCTCTCCTCATTGGCTAACTGGCTGTGATTGACAGGAGCAGGAGCCAATGGTTCCGACTGCTGTCTCAGCCAGTGAAAAAGGAGACTCCCCAGAGAGCTGAGCCTCTCGTGCACATCGCTGGATTGTGATGGGGCTCAAGTAAAGTATTAGGGGGTATAGAATGCATGAAGGTAAAAAACCTTGGGCCTTTACAACCACAGAAAGCAGAGAGTGAGGGGAGCGGTCCTGGAGCTGGAGATGATGCTGGATTGGTGACATAGAGCCAGGTAGGTGTTTAGGGACAGAGAGAGGTAGGGCAGGTACTGGGACAATTTGTCCCTTAATGCAGAGAATATATTGAGGTAAAAATGCATTTAGAACCTCTTTAAAGTTGAAGTTTAGTTTAAAAAAATATTTCTTTACAGTTTTAGTTACATTAATTACCTGTAAGGAAGTATGTCCATGATTTTCAGGCTGCTAGAATCTTCTCTTCACTGCATAGCTGTCTTGTCCTCTTCCTGCTGCGGAAATTCTCCATAGAGAAAAGTTCTTTAAATTGATCACACTGCCTGTTAAGCAGCCCATAGATGTGTCTTCTTTTTTTTTTTTGCTCAACCAGTGGGTTGGACAAAAAAAAGACTCAATTATCCCATCTACACACTTGATGTGGATGGGGGAATCCTTCCTGCTGAGCTATTGTATTGTGACAGCAGGGAGACTTCCATGCCATCAGAATACACTGATCAACCATTGCCCTTCCATGTGCACCTTGCTGCAAAGGCCAGTTATAGGTTTGGGGTGCTTGCCACCTTTTTGTACAGTTGGACGAATTGGGTGCAGGGATGCACATGATCCCTTCACTGCCATTGTACTCATGCTGGGTGTCACAGGCATCCCAGTGCCTTTAACCACTTCCCATCCGGCCCATGTACATAAACAGCTGGACGGGACTGCTGCCGGAGCTGGTGGACGTTTCTAAACGTCCCACCGCATCCATTGCCTGAGCGCGCTCCCTGGGAGCGCACAGCACCGCAATCGGTACCCTGGACACAGCGGAACACCGATCACCGTACTGGACCTCTGTGTGAGGTCCTGATTCATGTGATCATGAGTAGTAAACAAGATGTCACTTTGATGATGACATCATTGCTTACTATTTGTGAAATTTGTGCATGATCACAGAGGTCACATGGTACAAGGCTATTCACAAGAGCCTTGTACCATGTGGCAAGCTGTGACCAATCACAGCTCACACAGTATTTCTCAATGGCTGCAAGAATGCAGCCAGAGAGAAGGAGAAATTATTGCTTTTACACTTTTTTTCAAAACTTTTTCATTTATTTAGTAAAAAAATAAAAATCCCAGTAGTGAATAAATACCACCAAAATAAAGTTTTATCTGTCTCAAAATAAATGCTAAAAAATTAATATGGGTACAGTGTTGCATGACCGCGCAATTGTCATTCAAAGTGTGATAGCACTAAAAGCATAAAATTGACCTGGACTGGAAGGGGGTGAAGTCCGGACTTGAAGTGGTTAAGGAGGGGTGAGCTCCTTCCAGGCATGCCTTCCCTTAATCTCTCAATTATTATATGTGCTCCTGCTATGTAGGCACTGGAAATTTAGAGTTAGGACTGCAGTATATACAGAGGTCCCTTGGCATGGGTACTGCGGCTTACATATATATTTGCAAACAAACCATCTGTTTTTAATGAAAATGGTAAGACAGAGCTAATTTGGTTGGTTTGCAGGCTGGCTGTTAAGTGTGCTGGGAAATCCTTTGCTTGTGATGTGCATTGCCCTTCCATGTGCGCCTTACTGGTTAATGGGTGGGGGGGGGGGGTGCCACCTTTTTGTTCAGTTTATTACTAGGAAAAGGGGAACTGGCAGGATCAACCTGTAAGTGAGAATTGAGAAGCACTGCAAGCAGAAACACAACAGCAGTATGAAAAAGCACAAAGAAATATCTTAAAGAGACAGAAATCTGCTTTTTTATTTTAAAGGTTACAAACACTTTAACCCCCCATAGTGCTGCTAACACTTTAAGCAGTCACATCACCAGTTTTTTCCTGTTGGGATAAAGGTTTTATATACTAGTATATGAAAAAAAGCTGATTATTGTAAGCACCACTGTCAGTGATAAATGGTTTGTCTCAACTCTCTGACTACCACTTTTGCTGGATGGTTTGGTCTGTTATAGGAAGTTAAAAAAATAACAGACTTTCTGGCAGGATCACCCGGTGAAAATAAAGGAAAGTTAGGCAAGCCATAAATGATACTGTTTTCTTTTCTGCAACCACAGGTTGCAGGAAATATAATCGCTCCATTACCCCATCATCACAGGCAGTGTTGATGAGAGATGAGAGAATCCCTCAGGCAGAGCTTTTGTGTTCTGCCAGTGGGGAGCCTTCCCTGCCGGCAAAACACAAATGGGGTTGATTTACTAAAGGTAAATATACTGTGCACTGCAAATGCAGTTGCTTTAGATTCGAGGGGAAGATGTGAAATGAGGCAAAGCTCTCCTGATTTCCTTCATCCAATCGTGTGCAGGGGCGGACTGACCATTTGGAAACTCGGGCACTGCCTGAGGGCCAGTAGGGGGCCCCATAAGATGCCCCTGGTACCTATTTCATAGGCTTTTTTGAGTTTGGGCAAGGACACAGGGGCCCCATGATCCCCTATTACCTGGGGGCCCTATGAGTTGTTAGTCCGCCCCTGATCATGTGCAAGTAAAAATGCTGTTTTATTATTTTCCTTGCATGCTCCCCTCAAATCTAGAGCAACTGCAGTTTTCAGTGCACTTGCAGTGTACTTCAAAGAACACTCGGAGTGCATTTGCAGTGCACAGCCTATTTGCCTTTAGTAAACCAACCCCTATGTTTACTGCTAGCAGCTATAGCATTAATCGTATGTTAAAAATCTGACAGGTTAGTTGTATTGGAGTTGATCGATTGATCAGCTTTAGTACAACCAGCCTGCCTGTAGATGGATCGAATCTCAGGCAGCCCCTGCTGAACTGGCCGGGATTCGTTCCATCTATGGCTGACTTTAAGCTTTAACCTCTCATTTACCCAGGAACAGGTTAAATCATTCAGCCGCACAAGATCAAAATCACCTTTATAGTTTAGCTCTGTCTGAGAAATTTACAGATCATTAAGGGCTCTTTCACACATGTGTAGTGCAGACCTCTGATGGGCCCTGCTGATTTGTCCCAGGTTCTCTTTCCAATTGGGTGTACACGCAGCCAGGCACGTAATTAACTTGGTTTGGGGTGCAGGGTGGGCTTTGGGATATTCCAAATTTAGAAAACAAAAAAAAAAAAAACAGAGAACTCTCTCTCTCTTTGCCTTGTCTACACTTTCCAGGGTAACTCCCCTCTTGGCAGACAATAGGAGAACAAACAGCCCTGGGATTTAAGGTACAGGAAAGGTCCCAATTTAGCAGCACTGGAGCAGATGCTCAAAGGATCAGAGAAGTGAACAGTCGCTAGGATTCTACAATGAGTAGTTATGAGTAAGCACATGTGAGTTGAGTGAAACACATTAACTTTCCTTGTCCTACGTGGGAGTTGTGATTTTTACATGAAGATTCAAAAATAGAAGTTTTATCTGTTACACCCATGGAGTGCGGTCATCTCTTTTTGTTTTCACACACTAGGATCCTACACTCAGGCCTATACTCACAATCTCCCCGTATACTTGGATGCCTCCGTCAGACACTTCTCCTGTGAATCTCTAGGCCAGATCCTCAGTGAATCCCCTTGATTTGGCTCCAGTTATTTCCAGCAAATAGTCCCCCAGCTCTCACAGAGCTAGAACTTTGGTGAACTCCTGCAGACTTCATCTACAGTGCCCAAAAGGGCAACAGCCCTTCAGGCTGGGGTCTTCTCCTGGACAAGAACCATGCTGCTCCAGGCCCCAAACTATGTATGCACACCTCAGCCACCTACTGGGCATTCTCCCCCAGGGATTGACTGAGACCACATAAATATTCAGGCCCCAGGTCTGGTAGAGGAGAAGGGTTTTCCTTCCTCATGTCAGAGGTGCCTGCCTGATGGCTGGTGATCTGGTACCTGCTTGGAGTAATAATCAAGAATCAGCAGGAGAGGTGAAGAAAGAACAGATACACAGATTGGATGAAGCAAAAAGAAGTAGATCCTCTCCCTGCAGGTCCCTACGTACAGCTTTTCTCCAGCAGAGAGAACAGTGAGCAGCACAATATCATTTCAAGTTTCATTAGACTTGTTCACACTCGACCAGTGTGTTGGGTTTCATTAACCACGTGTGTTAAGGCGTCTTTTTTTTTAACATTAATCTGCCTAGTGTTAAGGCAGTCTATCCAAATCAATTGACTGTCAATGCACAAATATATCCAAAAAACAGATATATGCTAAAGGCACTGGAAGTGCACTGCTGTTTTAACCATTTCAATACAGGGCAATCTTACACCTTCCTACCCAGGCCGTTTTTCACGTTTCAATTGCGCGGTCAAACAACATTGTACCCAAACTAAAATTTTGTCATTTTCTTCACACAACTAGAGCTTTCTTTTGGTGGTATTTAATCACCGCTGGGGTTTTTATTTTTTGCTAAATTAGCAAAAAAAAAAAAACTTTTGAAAAAAAAACACGTTTTTCTTTGTTTCTGTTATAAAAGTTTACAAATAAATAATTGTTCTTCATAAATTTAGGCCAAGATGTATTCTGCTACATGTCTTTGGTGAAAATAACCCAAATTAGGATGTATTATTTAGTTTGTAGGAAAGTTATAGAGTTCACAAACTATGGCATAGATCTGAAAATTGATCAATCCTGAAGTACTTACAGCCAATCTAATTTCTTGAGGTCCAAGAATGTCAGAACAGTACAGATATCCCCCAAATGACCCCTTTTTGCAGAGTAGACAGTCCGACGTACTTCATAAGAGGAATGGCGAGTTTTTTGAAGTTGTATTTTTTTTTGTCATAATTTTTCGGAAAATGAAAAAATTAAAAAAATTATTTTCACTTTTTTTTTTTTTACATACTGTCACCAGTGCAGTACAGCGTCATCATATAACTGGCATGGTGGTGAACAGGGACACTGACTGATGACAGTATGAAAATATATATATATATATTTTTTTTTTTTTTTATTATTATTTTACATTTTTTATTACATTTTGTTTTATTTTTTTTAAGATTTTTTTTTCATATTTTACTATGACCAAAGTAGTACAATGTTACCATAGTAACATTGTACTACTTTGGGGAAGTGATCAGTATTTTTTTTTTACACAATTTGCTTATAGCAAAGAATTACTTTGCTATAAGCAAGCATTTACCTAAATGAAATCGATTCATTCAGGGTTTTTTTTTTTTTTTTGTGCTTCGCTGTGATTTGGCCACAGCTAATCACATGACATGTGCATGTTATCTGCTGTGACCATTCACAGCTAGGCACTAGTATACAATGGATGGCATCATGAATGAAGCCATCCATTGTATACAACTGTCATGTGACCTGCTGTGATTGGTCACAGCAGGTCACATGGTACCGGCAACGGGGGCCGGTACTCAGATCTGTCATGGGCCGCGTCCAAGGTACACAGCCGGTGACAGATCGCTCCGCTGCGCGGCTCTGCAACCGCGCGGACTGCGCATGTGCGGGAGGACGCCAAATGGCGTGCACCCGGAAAACTGGAGCATTTTTGCGGCCGCCAAACGGCTATAGGTCGGGCAGCTAATGGTTAAGGAGGAATTCAAGACAAAAATTAGATTTTTCAGGGTGTGGCATAGGCAGAATTAACTTTCTAGATGTTCCCTAGATGACTGCAAATTTCCACTTTTTTGATCAGGTTCATTACAAGGTGTCAAAGCAGGCCATTGGTTAAAAATTGACTGGCAATTTACATTAACATATGAAAAAAACAAATCTTCCTATTTTTAGCAATGCAGTATACCAACAATGCACCCTTTTCTCTTTAGAGCCAATGTACATTGTATATATTGGAGAAATTTAACAAACTTCACACCTATTTACTATGGCATGAACAAACTGACACCTGTATTTTAATTATATCATATTTACTATTTAATTTAAAATTAAAATGCAAATAGCTTAGAAAACAATTATATCTCATATATCAGTTTCTGAAAAGTGTAGTTTCCTGCACCTGAAATTCAAATTTCATGAAGGTTATTTAGATGCACCTGTTAATAGTTACCCCTGGATGAGCTCTAAAAATGAACAATTTTTTTGATCAAATAAGTTTTTCTTAAAAGTTTTGTAGGTTTACAAAATACAGAAGGAAAAAGTAAATAAGATACATTAAAGAGACATCAGCTATACATTCCCGCAACAAAACTAGCCATGGGTAGTGATGTCCTAGAAGTTCAAGTCGTACATAAGTTCGACTCGAACACCAGCCAATCGTGTGTTCATCGAACACACGAATGGTAAGGGCGATCGGCAGGCTGTTCACGCCCCACAATGCAAAGCGATCTGTGCTTGTAATTTTTTTTTTACTTTAAGCAATGAAAAATGACTGCCCCTTTAAAAGTGGTACCTTTTTGACATGTTTTTTTTCACTGATTCATGTCCCTCAGGGCAGTACCCAAGTCCACCTATTCCCTTTTATGGCCAATAACTTGCATATAAGCCTTCAAAATGGGCACATATGAATTTGAATTGAAATGAAGTTCGAGTCCCATAAACTTGCATTAAGTTCGAAGTTCACGGTCAAACTTTTGTTAGGTTCAAATAATCGACTACGAACCAAACAAGGGTGTTTGGCAATGAGCAGCATTCACAAACATAACGAACAACATAGCAGTAATTACAGTCAATTTAGGAATGGGAATATACAGTCACAATAAGCTATTAATCCTACAGATATATAAAGCACTACTCACTCCCATTTCACACACGGGACAAATGAACAATTTAAAGAGTATGTAAACTGAACATTTCAATTTTCTGATATGTGCCTGCTGTACCACGTAGTTGTATGAAAAAGTACCCTGTTCTCTTTGCCATTGGAGTCCCTTTACAAATCAGCCCAGATGGCCATCCAAAAAGTATCAAAGGGTCATCTGTGGCCCTTGTGCTGCAGCATGGGCACCAGGGCCCTACACTATTAAAAAAAATGTCTTCAGATACCCTTAAAAATAGTCTGCAAGAGCTGGCACAACTGCTTAACCAAACTATATGAATTATTTTTTTTTGTTCTCTTTGTATTGCTTTCTTTGTGTGAAATCCCTGGTGTTTCTACCAGTCCCTCTGCTTTCCTATTAAACATTGACCACACTAGGCAGGAAAGCACACCGTGGTCAGTTCTCTAGCTGTGCTCCAATGATCAGACCTGTCCTGACATTACCACTCCCCCCCCCTGCCCCCATCACACAGCCTTTCACTTGGAAGATCAGTGTGCTGCTGCTTCTCCTCCCACGATTCTTAGGCCTCTTTCACACTGATGATCTAATTGGGTCCGCCTGTCAGTTTTTCAGGAGGATATGATCGGACCATCCATATCACTCTATGGAGCGGCGAGTGTCAGCGACCATGTATACGCTGACACCCGCTGGCATCTGATCCGGTTCTGTACGCTAAAAACAGATGGATAGGGATCCATTCCTCATCTGTCCAGCGGATCGGATTGGATGACAGTCAGGTGGAAATGTACAGGTGGTCCGTTTCCATCTGACTGCCACATAGAAAACAACGAACTGTGTCCGCTCTGCATAACGGAGCAGACATGGACCTGTTATCTGCTTGCTCTCCGGGGATCAGCGGAGACATCACCCGCTGAGCAGGTGGAATCCACCCCATCTGAAAGGGGCCATATGCAGCTGAGAACAGAGGTTATGTGACCTCTTATAAAAAAGGGAAAAAAGTGTTTATATATTTTTTTTAATATCTATATACAAATGTTTTACCTTTAATCTCTATTTAGATTGAATGGGATGTTTTACAAGGTGAGGGTTTACATATACTTTAAGGAAATTAACTCCTTCGAGGCTGATTCCGCTCTATACTGTCATTACCAAACATTAGAAGTGCACCCCCAGCCCTTTCACTTTGTGTCCCACAGGCAAACAGGAAGTGAGAGGAAATCCCTCCAAAGTGAAGAAAATCTCTACTGTCCGCAGGGTCACCAGAACTAGAGTACCCACTGGAAGCATTGCCCTCTATTACAACTCAAAATTTGGGATTTTTTTTTACTTTCACTCTCTGTGATAAGTCACCAAGACAAATAGAGAGGAAGAGTCTTCCTAATGTAAGAGACAGACAGCAAAAGAAACCTAAAGGGTGTTCTAATCCCTCAACACTCTATCCAAACTAAAGTTTTGCCATTAGTTATACTTCAAGGATTTTGGCTTTCCATAATTGTTTAAGGTCAATGACTCGGAAAGTATTAAAGCCAGAATGTCCACAAAACAGCCAGAAAATTAGCATTGCAGGAAATACAAATGGCAGCACCCATAGTTCTTTTTAAGAAAAAACTTACTTTAGACTGTTATACTGAACAAGTCGTTTCATTTCTTTGAATCACTGACCTGTTTGCAAATCAGAAGTTTTTAACTTTTCTTTGACTTGTCTGATACATGCTTGTTCCAGGTCAACATCTCACAAAGCACTGAAGCCAACAGCGGGTAGGCAACTAGCATATTTAACAAGAGATCAGCAATGGTAATCTCCAGGTTTTCTTTAAAGACAAGGCTGAAGATAGAACTGGCGATTCTTGCTGATATTTTAAAGTTTACATAGTGGAGAATTTAAAAGTTAGCGAATAATCAAACCGTGGAATCTTTGTACATTTGTGTTTGAGTCAGTTTGGTCTGTCTGTAATAACTAATGATTGTCAAGTCTAGAATCAGTTTTAGGAGGAATGGACTATGTTTAAGTTTTAATTGTCACTTATTTACTTAGTACTAATACCTTGAGTCCATTTAAACGCATTAAAGCGAATGCAGTTGCAAACGCTCAGCCCCATTCCCGGGCTTCTATCTGTCTTTCTGTCAATCACATAGTTTGCTGCCCACACTCGCCTTGCTAGGGTCATCTTCCTTATTTTCTTTTTTCACGTCTGCAAGTGTGAATCTTAGCAATAATTCACAGGATATTTGAGGAAGGAATGAGTCAAGTTGTGTAATTTGTTTGAAAGGTGCTTACAGCATGTAAACAGAACATGAGAAAAGTGCATTTCTAAAGATGTATATTAATATTTTTGACCACTAGCCCACCTTTGCCTTATGTGTTAGAGAATCTATATTATTCATATCAAGAGGTTATGAGAAGTCAAACACAGAAGTGTAAAAAGTGTATCTATTTTTTTTAATGGAATAGGGAAAGGTTAGAATTAGAGATGAGCGAATTACTCAAAAATTCGATTCGGCTGATTCGGGGAATTCGCGGAATAAATTCGATTCGAGTCGAATATATTCGCTGCGAATTTAACTTATAAAAAGGGTGTTTCTAGGCTTCAGAGAGCCTTTATATTAGTGCAGAACACTGTACCTTTAATTTAAATGCCCTTGGAGTCTGTTGGGGAAGAGAAATAATACTGTCAGTCAGTATGACATGCAGATGAGTGCCGTCGATCTTAGAATCACCGCACACTTCACTCATTTGGGCAGTCACGGGGCCAAAACCAGAGTGTGGAGCCACAGTGTGGCGGTGGAGGCAGCAGCAATGGGAGGCCATACAGCACCCTATGACAAAATGGAACCCACCAGCAGTGTGAGGAGACCTGAAAGTGGCACATGGCAGAGTGTGGCGATGGAGACAGCAGCAATGGGAGGCCGTACAGGGACCCATGACACACTCTGGACCTGGCAGCAGCATGAGGAGGTGGTACAGGGGCCCATGACAGATTACGGGCCTGGCAGCAGCATGAGGAGTCGGTACGGGGGCCCATGGCAGATTACGGGCCTGGCAGCAGCAATGGGAGGCCATACAGCACCCTATGACAAAATGGAACCCACCAGCAGTGTGAGGAGACCTGAAAGTGGCACATGGCAGAGTGTGGCGATGGAGACAGCAGCAATGGGAGGCCATACAGGGACCCATGACACACTCTGGACCTGGCAGCAGCATGAGGAGGCGGTACAGGGGCCCATGACAGATTACGGGCCTGGCAGCAGCATGAGGAGTCGGTACGGGGGCCCATGGCAGATTACGGGCCTGGCAGCAGCAATGGGAGGCCGTACAGGGACCCATGACACACTCTGGACCTGACAGCAGCATGAGGAGGCGGTACAGGGGCCCATGACAGATTACGGGCCTGGCAGCAGCATGAGGAGTCGGTACGGGGGCCCATGGCAGATTACGGGCCTGGCAGCAGCAATGGGAGGCCCGTAATCTGCCAGCACCCTATGACAAAATGGAACCCACCAGCAGTGTGAGGAGACCTGAAAGTGGCACATGGCAGAGTGTGGCGATGGAGACAGCAGCAATGGGAGGCCGTACAGGGACCCATGACACACTCTGGACCTGGCAGCAGCATGAGAAGGCGGTACAGGGGCCCATGACAGATTACGGGCCTGGCAGCAGCATGAGGAGTCGGTACGGGGGCCCATGGCAGATTACGGGCCTGGCAGCAGCAATGGGAGGCCGTACAGGGACCCATGACACACTCTGGACCTGGCAGCAGCATGAGGAGGCGGTACAGGGGCCCATGACAGATTACGGGCCTGGCAGCAGCATGAGGAGCCGGTACGGGGGCCCATGGCAGATTACGGGCCTGGCAGCAGCAATGGGAGGCCCGTAATCTGCCAGCACCCTATGACAAAATGGAACCCACCAGCAGTGTGAGGAGACCTGAAAGTGGCACATGGCAGAGTGTGGCGATGGAGACAGCAGCAATGGGAGGCCGTACAGGGACCCATGACACACTCTGGACCTGGCAGCAGCATGAGGAGGCGGTACAGGGGCCCATGACAGATTACGGGCCTGGCAGCAGCATGAGGAGTCGGTACGTGGGCCCATGGCAGATTACGGGCCTGGCAGATGACGACGAGGCTGCCAAGTGCGATCAGCCTCATCATCATCAATTAGGGTCTCCGCCTCACTACTAGCCCCCTCGGCTGCGTGTGGGTCAGGAGACAGACCTGTCTCTAGACCGGCTACCGAGCCACTCTCCTCGCCAGTACTTCTTCGCCTGGCTGCTGAAGAGGCGGATGTCTCCCCCCGTTCCTGACCGCCCTCTGTTAGCTCTTCCTCACTGTACAGTGGGGCTGAGCCCACAGCATGCGATACTTCGCTTGGTGAGGGAACACCAAAGGACAGGGGCAGGTAGAAGACACGTGATTTCAGTGGGCTTGCTCCCGGGCCATGCCAACTAGCGGTTGTGTCTGACGTACCCACCGACCATTGGCTGTAGG
The DNA here is from genome assembly GCF_062004578.1 of Staurois parvus. NCBI lineage: Eukaryota > Metazoa > Chordata > Amphibia > Anura > Ranidae > Staurois > Staurois parvus. The sequence continues at coordinate 5,685,421 of NW_028317982.1, forward strand.
TGTCAGAGGTGACCTGGGAAGAGGAAGACGACCGAGCCAACCAATCGATGACGGCAGGGTTGTCGGTGGAGACACGACCGCTGGATGACACCGGGAGCACTGGCCTCTGGCTGCGACTAGTGCTGCCTCGACCCCTTCCTCTGCTGCCACGTCTGCTCGCTCCTGAAACATTGCCTCCTCTGCCACTCCTCTGCGTGTTGTCTGACATACTCTTTAATTCAATGATTCTGTGTCCCTGAGTAACGATTCTGTGTCCCTGAGTAACAATTCTATGTCCCTGAGTAACAATTCTGTGTCCCTGAGTAACAATTCTGTGTCCCTCAGTAACGATTCTGTGTCCCTCAGTAACAATTCTGTGTCCCTGAGTAACAATTCTGTGTCCCTGAGTAACAATTCTGTGTCCCTGAGTAACGATTCTGTGTCCCTCAGTAACGATTCTGTGTCCCTGAGTAACAATTCTGTGTCCCTGAGTAACAATTCTGTGTCTGTCCCTGAGTAACAATTCTGTGTCCCTGAGTAACAATTCTGTGTACCTGAGTAACAATTCTGTGTCCCTGAGTAACAATTCTGTGTCCCTGAGTAACGATTCTGTGTCCCTCAGTAACGATTCTGTGTCCCTCAGTAACGATTCTGTGTCCCTGAGTAACAATTCTGTGTCCCTGAGTAACGATTCTGTGTCCCTCAGTAACAATTCTGTGTCCCTGAGTAACAATTCTGTGTCCCTGAGTAACAATTCTGTGTCTGTCCCTGAGTAACAATTCTGTGTCTGTCCCTGAGTAACAATTCTGTGTCCCTGAGTAACGATTCTGTGTCCCTCAGTAACAATTCTGTGTCCCTGAGTAACAATTCTGTGTCCCTGAGTAACAATTCTGTGTCTGTCCCTGAGTAACAATTCTGTGTCTGTCCCTGAGTAACAATTCTGTGTCCCTGAGTAACAATTCTGTGTCCCTCAGTAATGATTCTGTGTCCCTCAGTAACAATTCTGTGTCCCTGAGTAACAATTCTGTGTCCCTGAGTAACAATTCTGTGTCTGTCCCTGAGTAACAATTCTGTGTCCCTGAGTAACAATTCTGTGTCCCTCAGTAACAATTCTGTGTCCCTGAGTAACAATTCTGTGTCCCTCAGTAACAATTCTGTGTCCCTGAGTAACAATTCTGTGTCCCTGAGTAACAATTCTGTGTCTGTCCCTGAGTAACAATTCTGTGTCCCTGAGTAACAATTCTGTGTCCCTGAGTAACGATTCTGTGTCCCTGAGTAACAATTCTGTGTCCCTGAGTAACGATTCTGTGTCCCTCAGTAAAAATTCTGTGTCCCTGAGTAACAATTCTGTGTCTGTCCCTGAGTAACGATTGTGTCCCTGAGTAACAACTCTGTGTCCCTGAGTAACAATTCTGTGTCCCTGAGTAACAATTCTGTGTCCCTCAGTAACGATTCTGTGTCCCTCAGTAACGATTCTGTGTCCCTGAGTAACGATTCTGTGTCCCTGAGTAACAATTCTGTGTCCCTGAGTAACAATTCTGTGTCCCTCAGTAACAATTCTGTGTCCCTGAGTAACAATTCTGTGTCCCTGAGTAACGATTCTGTGTCCCTCAGTAACGATTCTGTGTCCCTGAGAAACAATTCTGTGTCCCTGAGTAACAATTCTGTGTCCCTGAGTAACAATTCTGTGTCCCTGAGTAACGATTCTGTGTCCCTCAGTAACAATTCTGTGTCCCTGAGTAACAATTCTGTGTCTGTCCCTGAGTAACAATTCTGTGTCTGTCCCTGAGTAACAATTCTGTGTCCCTGAGTAACAATTCTGTGTCCCTCAGTAACAATTCTGTGTCCCTGAGTAACAATTCTGTGTCCCTGAGTAACGATTCTGTGTCCCTCAGTAACAATTCTGTGTCCCTGAGTAACAATTCTGTGTCTGTCCCTGAGTAACGAATGTGTCCCTGAGTAACAATTCTGTGTCCCTGAGTAACAATTCTGTGTCCCTCAGTAACGATTCTGTGTCCCTCAGTAACAATTCTGTGTCCCTGAGTAACAATTCTGTGTCCCTGAGTAACGATTCTGTGTCCCTGAGTAACAATTCTGTGTCCCTGAGTAACTATTCTGTGTCCCTCAGTAACGATTCTGTGTCCCTGAGTAACAATTCTGTGTCCCTGAGTAACAATTCTGTGTCCCTGAGTAACGATTCTGTGTCCCTGAGTAACAATTCTGTGTCCCTGAGTAACGATTCTGTGTCCCTCAGTAACAATTCTGTGTCCCTGAGTAACAATTCTGTGTCTGTCCCTGAGTAACGATTGTGTCCCTGAGTAACAATTCTGTGTCCCTGAGTAACAATTCTGTGTCCCTGAGTAACGATTCTGTGTCCCTAAGTAACGATTCTGTGTCTCTAAGTAACGATTCTGTGGCCCTAAAGTCTCTGTGGCCCGCCCTAACTCTGTCCCTAATACACAGAGGTCTGTCTCTCTTGAATGACCGGAGGCTAATGGAGAATTCTAAGATGGCCGCAATTTATAGCTCCACCATTACACAGTGCTGGCTGGCTGGCTGCTGATTGGCTAATGCGATCACATGTCATGAATGAATGCATTATGGGTCAGCGCGCCTTGTCTGCGCGCCTCCCCAGAGATCCCCGCTCCGTCGCCACACATGTCGCCACCATTTTTGGGAAAATTCGATTCGTGCATCCGAAGTTTGCTAATTTTCGGATTCGGCGCAAATCGAATTTTTCCTAATCTTCTAAACGAATTCCACTTCGCCATGTTCGATTCGCTCATCTCTAGTTAGAATCAAAGAAAAATCCATAATTTAGAGTTGTCAACAAAACAAAAAGAAAGTGGTAATCATCAAATGACGACATTTGTTTGGGTGAAAACTAGGGATGAGATTGCTTTGGTATCCAGAAGGAAGCTGCCACTCACTGCCAGCCAAGATGTTCCCCACCCCAAAGCTGCAGCCTTGTGACCATACTAGATCAATGATGTTGCGAGCATCCCCACCCCCTTGTATCTGTGCAACTGCAGACCAATGGATGCCCTGGCCACCGTTAATTGGGCCACAGTGGACAGGACTGACAATATCTAAAAAAAATTCCAGTGGCAGGTTCCTGTATTAGAAGGGGTACTGTATTTTACTTACTATTCCAATGGACTGTGTCCCTTACCTTTCCTCCATTCCAGAACTTCAGGTAGGTTACCTATGTCTCCCTGATGCGTGCTGTAGTCCTTTCCTCCAATCCCCATGTCACTACAAATCTCAGCTGTGATACAGGAAGCTGAAGAATGGAACCAAAAATTATGGCAGGAAAAATGGGCATTTGCTAGTTCAAGAAGTGCTGAATGCCTAAGAGTCTATATGGAGGCTGTAGTGCTGCAAAGGAGGAGTCATAGGCTACAGGAAAGGTGAGTATTGTAACAGGGACATAATGTACCATTGGGAAAGTTTTGCTTTAAGAGTTTTTCACTTACAAAAATATTAAAAATCTGTTTCCATGATAACCTAAACAGTATGGGCCATCATGCAAGCCCTTTTTACTTACTTGTTGCAGAATTACAATGAAACAACTTCAAATACTGTGGAAGAAAAGTCAAAGTTTAGTTACCAGTATTGGTAGTAGAATGTTCCTACTTACCATACCTTGTTTTGCTCTACCTCTTCATGTTGGGAAGCCATCTTTTCTTACTCTTGTCAAACCTGTTCTCCTGATCACTGGTGATCCAATGAACTGATTAGCAAGCAATTGTTAACTAGTGGAATGATCAACAGACAGCAGAAGAGGTGAGTAGGATCAAGGAGGCTAAAGAAAAATAAATAGTGCTGCACTGCTGATGTGCCTCTATCAATCTTAGTAACCATCACAATAATAAATGAATAAGAATTTAAATTAAAATGATAGCATACTCAACAATATTATATTATAAAAGAAGATTGTTCAAAGAATCAATAAACTGCATTTAAACATCCAACGATAGTCCAAAGTGTTTGTGTCCGAACACAAATCAATCATTCAACGATTATAAACCCCAAAAGCTTGGTGTGCTGGTATTTTTATAACCATCATAGTCATGCATGTTCTTGTCTGTGATCCACTATTAAATTTCACCTGCTCCACCACCGCATAGATTGCTTGTTCTCCTCCAATTCATACCTAAATAAGTATACAAAACTAAATGCACTTTTTCCAGTACACAATGTGTCTCTTCCACCACTCCTGAAATCCTGTGCCAAAGGTGAGGAAAAAAACTGTGGATCCCTTTAATTCCCAAACACCCAGCTACCACTGGTTGTGTGGTTCTTCAGCAATATCCTGTCCATTCTCAATGGCCACCATCCCAGTTAGGTTAGTCTGATTCTGCTTCCTAAAGCAAGGTGGGAGAATAACACTCCAGACAACGGGACTCAACACTATGAGTTCTCAAACTGGCTCCACTGCTTCTGGTACAGGTACAGCTCCTCTCTAGCAGGTCCCTAGAAGGACAATGGTCAGCACAGTAGTGACATCACCAATTATCTTTAAGTGCTTAGGAAGACATTCCAAATTGTGCAGGGATAGCAGTCAACAGAGGCAAGAGATGACCTCACACAATAGATATGTAAAGCCCAATATTACCATTAGTTTTTTTGTGTGTGTGTTTAGTTAGAGGCTTGCAAGAGGCCTGGCTGTGAGTCACCTGGGTGTGAGTCAGCAAAGTTACTTTGGGTTAGGGCTGGATGGCTCTACAGGTCAATCTTCTGGCACCTCCCCCTGCTCTAGAAACTTGGAGACGTTTCTAGAAGCTAATGGACAGCTGTGAGGAGTGGCTGATCTGCATATTTATGGAAATCTGACCAATCCCAGGCAAGAGGCCTGGCAGTGCAGGAGATCAGCCCATAAATATGAGATAGCCTGGCCAGCAGGGGAGTTGGGTGGAAATGGAATGAGGAAGTGCAGCTGGTGTGGATCCTGGGAGGGGGTCCCAGAGGAGGGGGATCTACTTACAGGAACAGTGTGAGTATCTCTACACCCCCTGGGCCTACAAGGGAGGGGTCGGTCAGGTGCCATACCCAACTAGTTTTCCTTGGGACAGCATTATTTGTATGTCTCGGAATCCCTTGCCCTGGGATACATTTCATGACAGTCAAGTGGATAAGAAGATTTTCATCTTCTTCGAGTTCCTTGTGAAACAAAATCCACTCCAAGGAGAGTAGAAAGTTCAGGATCCATTTTTGTGCTTTTTGCTGTGTTTTTTTTTTTTTTTGTACATAAGAAGTTTGTCCTCCAAAGTAGTTTCAGTTCAGCTGGGCATCCCATATACCCCTAGACTCCATCCAAGTTGTATAACCCTCAATAAAATAGCAAGAACACGCCCTTGGACTGATTACTGACTTTGGATGCAAGAGTGGATAATGCGCATTGCCTGGCTGTGCAGAGCTTAGGGGGAACCAAAACTCAGCAGCTGCTACGGTGGTAGCATTACAGATATGCAGCTATGAGGCTAAAGGAACCTAATAAACTAGGTAATATCATATGCCAGGAAACCATATTCAAGGAAAAGATTTACTATACAATGCCAGTATTTCTGCAATGCAGGAGATACTAGGGAACCTATTTTGATGGATTTAAGCTCAATACTCTAAGCTTAAAGGGTACGGGAACTCAAAATCAATTTTTCATTATGTTTGACATCAGATTTTACTATATACATGTCTATCAGTAAGGCAGCCCAATGATCATCTGAATCATTTTACAAGGCGGGTTGACAACACTGCCAGGATCTCCAGGTAAGAAACCTTGACAAAATAATCTGCTTCATACAAGGAGGCATGGTGCCAAACATATCGCAAAATATAGTCAGAATTTACATACACTTTAACACAACAATACGTCATGCTACTGGAATTTTCACATCTCATTAGACATTGGACTGGATGAAAATAACTGTCACCTAAAGTAGAAATTATTTGTGAATTGAACATAAATGTGTCCTCTCCATCCAACCTTTGAATAAATTCCAAACACTTATATTCCAAACCCTTATGGCAAACACTTATATTCCAGTTTGCACTTTGTAATCTCATTTATGCCTTGTCAGTAAAAGCACTACACTAAGCACCATGTTGACACTTTACAAATAATTTTCAAATAAATAACATCATACCTACTGCGAATGCCAGAAACAGGTATATTGTGTATATTTTTCCAAACACATTGCCAAAATCATTTCATTGGTGTTCAGAAACAGCATTTAAGTTTTTGTTTTTTGTTTAATATGAAAATGTGATGACAAGAACCAAATTATAGAAGTAAGACTTAAGGAAATACATTTTCATGGAAAGTACAAATTTTGATACTTGAAGGCCTTTAAATTCCTTGCTTTCATCTCACCAAACATACCCAGGCATACTACTCTCTCCATTCATTTCCATGTAAAATGACATGTAGCTCTTCTAGTGGGAGTGCATGTGCAGGAGGTTTAGCAGCACTGAAATGCAACAAATGATGACAAAAAGGTAAAGTATTTTATTGTAAAAAAAAAATGGCAACTGTTCGTGATACACATTGCTCCAGAAAACAAATGTAATTTAGTTAAGGTTTACATCTGCTTTAAAATGTTACTAAACCCAGGACCCTGCATTCACTATATATGGTCTCCCACAGTACACAGAACACGGAAATGCAATTATTTTAGTAAATATAAATTGCTAAACATTTTTTCTCATTAGCAGTTAGAGCAGTCTTGTGACTTCTATCAGTGTTCAGCAGAGCACCGGTTAAAGCTTGTAGGAGGAGTTTTCTTTCTGCTCTAGGAGGATTCAGAACCCCTGACCTCTGTCTGACCAGCGCTGATTGGCCTTGTGCTGATCACATGTACTCTTCCAAGAAAAATAAAAACCTCTCTAGTTTTTCAGGGTTTTACATTGTTGATGTACTACTGTGCTAGAAACATTAATCAGGATATCACAAAAAAGACAATGTTTAAAAAAAAAATAGATTCTCTGTAATCAGCTAAGTAGTTCCAACAGTTGTAACACATCAAGTTGTAAATTCATCAATTTCTTTTCTGATTGATCTTGGAGTAATCAATCTATAGTCACATACCCATTTGATTGTTATGTCACACACGGACAGTGGATTTCAATTAATAGTTAAGGTATGATTGTGAGCAGGGGCGGACTGACCATTTGGAAACTCAGGCACTGCCCGAGAGCCCGGGGTCAGTAGGGGGCCCCCTGAGATGCCCCTGGTACCTTTTTCATAGGCTTTTTTGAGTTTGCGCAAGGACACAGGGGCCCCATGATCCCCTATTGCCCGGGGGCCCCATGAGTTGTCAGTCCGCCCCTGATTGTGAGTTATCAATTGCATCTCTGTTTCTGTCATGTAATGTCATAATCTTATCAATTGAAATGCCATCGTACTCTTGAACAAAGTATCCAAGTGATGCAAAATGATCAATAGTATTCCACCTGGGTCAATCAACTCAGTTTGATCAAATGCAATTAAAATTAAGTCTATATCGATCAGAAGGGAAGTTATGGCTGTTTGATTGTTTGCAGACTTGGTTATTTTGATTTTATCAAACATCAAGTGGATAACAAAAAAATTAAAGCATGTATGGCCACCATAATATACTGTATGTGGTTATCAGACATAGTGGAGTTTATTTACTAAAGCTGGAGAGTGCAAAATCAGACTCCCTTCTGCATAGAAACCAATCAGCTTCCAGGTTTCATTGCCAAAGCTTCATTGAACAAGCTGAGGTTAGAAGCTGATTGGTTTCTATGCAGAAGGGAGTCTGATTTTGGACTCTCCAGCTTTAGTAAATAAACCCCAGTGAGTCCCTCTAGTTCTGGAATTTTTAGGCTCCTGGCAGTCAGAATGGATGAGGAAAGTCATTTTGGCAAGCCTGATTGTGTGGCAAAATTTCCCATTTCATCATCAGTGAAATTTAACCAGAAACTCTCAATTTTGTTAATTGAAATCCTTACGCAAAATTTTCTTTATTTAGAATATGTTTTTCTGGGTGTTTTATAATAGTTTAGGTTATTTCTTTTCATTTAATGTTCTTTGTATTTGTTGTGAGGGTTTTTTTTTTTTCATTTTTCTACTGTTGTTCCAAATGTTTTATTTACCATTTGGAGTGACTTTTTCATTGTTCATACAATAATGACGCTAATATGGGCCTTATTACTGTATAGATGAGGTGTGAGTTCTAAGGCATGGCTGCCCCTGACTGCTAGTTTGTTTATATTTGTAGTGAGATTTGGTAATATCACTACTGAACTGTTCACTTTTGTTTTTGCTGTAAGCTGTGCCTGAGGACCTGCACTGCAAGCATCTCCCTGCTTCTAGTTTATCCATCAGATGAAACGTTTAGGGTGGCATCATCACACACGTGGAAGTGTACCAATTAGGTCCTGAGTATTGTGGGTATATACCGCTATTATCTTTATTATACCAGTGATTGGTTTTAATCATTTTTTAATACATTTTGATATTGGATTTACACTATTGGGAGTCTGTGGCCCTTCTTTTCTCATCAGGGGCGGACTGACCATTTGAGCACTCGGGCACTGCCCGAGGGCCCAGGGTCAGTAGGGGGCCCCATGAAATGTCCCTGGTACCTTTTTATAGGCTTTTTTGGGTGTGCTTTGAGCGTGGGCAAGGACACAAGGGCCCCATGATCCCCTATTGCCCGGGGGCCCCATGAGTTGTCAGTCCCCCCCTGTTTCTTATCACATACGAGGTGTGACAATTTAATTCCTGAAGCACCCACGGCGTAGCACTATGGTGGTGAGTCACTCAGCCAATCACATTCGAGTGTGTTCTGACATGTTCTAACTTACACTCGCCTGGGGCACAGACAAACTGACTCAGTTTTTATGGAGTAGTAGAAGAAATGACACACGTGTATGTTGCTCTGTTGGCAGATTAAGATCAAATTGTGTATGAAAATTGGCAAAAGTGAGAGTGAAACTTTAGCTCTGTTACAAAGGGCTTATGGTGAACATTCCATGAAGAAATCAAATGTTTTTGAATGACACAGACAGTTTAGGAAGGAGTGGGAAGATGACTACGTTGCTGCAAGAAGTGGGCAGCCAAAAACGCAAAGAACGGATGCAAATGTGGACAGAGTGCAAAAGCTGAGATCAAATATTGACTGTGAGTATAATGACAGAAGAATTGAACATGAACAGGGAAACAGTGCTGCTGATTCTAACAAAGGATTTGATAATGAAAAAGATTTCTGCAAAGACGGTGTCTTGAATCTTGACAGAAGATCAGAAAGAACATTGTCTTCAAATTTCATCCAATCTTTTGAAGAGGTCTTTGATAGGGTTATTACTGGTGATGAAACATGGCGTTTCCAGTATGATCCAGAATGATGACACAAAATGACAGAACATGCAGTGGAAAATAAAGAAATCACCTCGCCCAAAGAAAGCATGCATGTCTCATTCTCAGTCCAAAACCATGCTGTTGCATTTTTTTGATCACAAGGGGATGGTTCTCTACAAGTTCATAGAACATGGTTCAACCAACATTGCTATTTGGAAACTCTGAAAAGGAAACTGTTCAGAGGAAATGATTGGAACTCAGGCCTGACAAGTTGATACTCCACTATGACAATGCTCCTGCACATGTTGCGTTAAAGTGTCACTAAACTCACAACAGTAAAATCAGTCTGTATATGCAGTAAAGCATGCTAGTTATACACACTGTGAAACCTAAAGTGTTAATCCTCTGCATTGTTTAAATTTTTTTTGATCCTGACTTCTCTGATCCTCCCCCTCTTCTAGTGTCTCCCTCTTATTTCCTGATAAGACATATCGTGTGGAGACACTCTGCACATGCTCAGTTTAGCGTGTATTGCTAGAGAGGTTTTTTTTTTCTTGGGAGAGTGCATGTGATCAGCACAGGGCCAATCAACACTGTCCAAACAGAGGTCAGGGTCTTTGCATCCTCCTAGAACAGAAATAAAACCCCTCCTACAAGCTTTAACCAGTGCTCTGCTGGACTCTGATAGAAGTCACAAGACTGTTCTAAGTGCTGATGAGAAAAGGTATGTAGTGGTTTATAGTTACTAAAATAATTGCACTTCTATGTTATGTGTACTGTGGGAGACCAGATATAGTGAATGCATGGTCCTGGGTTTAGTAACACTTTAAGTGTTTGCCAGTTTCTGGCCCAGAAATCCATTACGAATCTTAACCATCTACCTTATTCCCCTGACTTCGTACCCTAAATGCCTTAAAAAAACACAGATTTGATGACATTCCAGACATCCAGCGTGCCACAACAAAGATGCTAAGCAGCGTTCTGGAAAACAAATTCCAGGAATGTTTCCAGCAGTGGCACAGTCTTCTAGAAAAGTGTGTTGCTTCACAAGAGAACTACTTTGAAGATGACAACAGCCGCCAGTGTATAGGTACGTTTTTCACAATCCATTCTGGGACTCAAATAGCCACACCTCCTGTATGTGATGTTCTGAACCGATACATAGAGAGAGATGGTGGAATTTAACAACTACATTGATTTCGTGGTGGTTTTTGTAACATCTATGGACAATATGACTGTTCATTAAATTCTTTCACATGTTGCACGATGGTGGACTGGAAATTTTGCAGTTGAGCACCTTGGAAGATTGCCCTAAATTTCTCAAATCATGACACAGAAGGATTTTGTTGTGATTATTTCTCTGGCTTTTTGTGTTTTTTACATAATACTGGCACAAATATTCACTATCATTTTTACACTTGTAAATTATTTGTATATGAATGTATTTGGAATAGCACGGCACTTGTTTCTATATGTATTCTTTATATACAGTATATGACCTATCTAATATTGTGCAAGCTGCTTTTTTCTTTTTGAATTTTTTTTGTGTGTACAAGCGCTATTTAGTTGGATTTTCCATCCTGTAGATCTAGCATCACCACCAGTCAGATCACCAGTCACCATAGGCACAGCTCTAAAATGAAGAAGCAAGTTCTGCCTCTACCAAGATAGCCCTGAAGAAGTCATGTGTTAGCGTGATGTAACTAGTAGGAATAGAGCGTGGTGATGTCATTACGTTTGGACGGTAAGCGCCATCTTGGGACTCCTTGCATGTATACCTGACTGTGGGTTACACAGTACATGCCTGCTGGGTCTGTGACCCTTGTTTTTATGTGAGTAGCCATTTGGCTGTTTTTGAAGTTTTTAAATAAATATCTAACACTATGGAAGTTCTATCTTTGACTTCTTTTTGAGCCATTTGAAGACCCCTTAACCTCTTGCCGACCGCGCATAGCCGAATGACGGCTTCACCGCGGCCGGCCAGTTCTGAGTGGACGTCATATGACGTCCTCCCAGAACGCGCTCTCCTGCGCGCCCCAGGGGGCGCGCACCCGGCGATCTCCGTGATCGCTGTGTCCTACGGACACAGCTGATCACGTGATGTGGTGAAAGGCCGATCCCACCGGCCTTTTACCACGTGATCAGCGGTGTCCAATGACACGCTGATCACAGGGAAATGCAAGTGCCGGTTCTCGGCTGCACTTTCCTCACGCTGTCAGATCGTGAGGAAAGTACTGCCGAGAACCGGCAGTTGTCAGAGCGGGGATCGGCACCGATCATCAGGGCGCTGATGATCAGTGCCCTGATGATCGGTGCCCAGCAGTGACACCCGCAAGTTCCGCCCAGCAGTGCGCCCACTAGCCCCGCCCACCCGTTCCAAGCAGTGCCCCCACCTGTGCCCAGCAGTGCCCCCACCTGTGCCACTCTGCAGTGCCACCTACCTGTGCCCAGAAGTGCCACCTACATGTGCCCAGCAGTGCCACCCACCTGTGCCCACCCACCTGTGCCCACCAGTGCCACCCACCTGTGCCCACCCACCAGTGCTGCCCACCAGTGCCACCCACCAGTGCTGCCAGTCAGTGCCACCAGTCAGTGCCCAGGGGTTGTGCCAGTCAGTGCCGCCAGTCAGTGCCCAGAAGTGATGCCAGTCAGTGCCGTCTATCAGTACCCATCATCAGTGTCACCTATCAGTGCTGCCTATCAGTGCTGCATATCAGTGCCGCCTATCCGTGACCCCTAATTAGTGCTGTCTATCAGTGCCGCCTATCCGTGCCACCTCATTAGTACTGCCTATCAGTGCCCTTTAGTGCTGCCTATCAGTGCCCATCAGTGCCGCCTATCAGTGCCCATCAGTGCCGCCTCATCAACGCAAATCAGTGAAGGAGAAAAAATACCTGTTTGAAAAATTTTATAAAAGAAACAAATAAACTTTTTTTTTTTTTCAAATTTTTTGCACATTTTTTAATTTATAGCGCAAAAAGTAAAGCGCCCAGTGGCGATTAAATACCACCAAAAGAAAGCTCTATTTGTGAGAAAAAAATGATCAAAATTTCATATGGGTACAATGTTGCATGACCGTGCAATTGTCAATCAAAGTGCGGCAGCGCTGAAAGCTGAAAATTGGCCTGGTAAGGAAGGGGGTATAAGTGCCTGGTAGGCAAGTGGTTAAAGATGTGTTTGATCGTTTATATGATTTCGGTGGGAGCTGTTCATGTGTCCACTTAAAGGGAGAGATCCATCCAACCAGGGATCATCTGTGGATATTGATTGCTCTTTGACTCCTTGAGGGTCGAATTTTTGAGGTGAGCGCACACACTAGAAGGTGATGGATATAATTGACACCATAAATATGAGCACGCAACAAAAAGTGGGAATATAAAAGTTGAAGAATTGAAAAATCTGGATTTTTATATTATATATTTTTTTGTGCTTTAATAATTTTTTTTTCACTTGTTGGGACTTTATTATTATTATTATATTATTATTATTATTATACAGGATTTATATAGCGCCAACAGTTTGCTCAGCGCTTTACAATATTACGGGAGACAATGCAGCAACAATACAGTTCAATACAAGAGGGTTAGGAGGGCCCTGCTCCTTGGAGCTTACAATCTAGGAGGGAGGGGCTAGTGGTAGAAAAGGTAGTAACTGTGGGGGATGGACTGGTACGAAGAGTAGAAGATTCCATTATTAGCTGAGGGCAGGATAGGCTTCCCTGAAGAGATAGGTTTTCAGAGATCGCCTAAAAGTGAGCAGAGTAGGCAATAGTCTGATAAATTGGGGTAGAGAGTTCCATAGGATGGGGGAAGCTCTAGAGAAGTCCTGGAGATGAGCATGGGAGGAGGAGACAAGGGAGCTAGAGAGTAGGAGGTCGTGCAAGGACCGGAGAGTATGGTTTGGGTGATATTTGGAGACAAGATCGGTGATGTAATTTGAGGCAGAGTTATAAATGGCTTTATATGTTATTGTTAATGTTTTGAATTTTATCCGTTGGGCAACGGGAAGCCAGTGGAGGGATTGGCAGAGAGGGGTGGCAGATACAGAACGGTTAGTAAGGTGGATGAGTCTGGCAGCAGCAATCATGTTAGACTGAAGAGGGGATAGCCTGCGATGAGGTAGGCCAATGAGGAGGGAGTTACAATAGTCAAGGCGAGATATAACAAGGGAGTGAATAAGTTGCTTAGTGGGACTTCTTTAGACTTTTTTTATTTATTTATATCAATTGATATATGTCACGGTTTTAAAATTGGTCAATTTTATATTTGCTTTGGAATGTATTTCACCTTTAATTAAGGTACTAGAGATACACAAGGTTTATTATTATTCTTTCACTTTAATATTATTTATATTATGATTTGACAATATGGTATTTTAATATTTAAAGCGCTACACCATTTGTTCAAAATAATTTTTTCACCTCTACCAACATTGCCATCTCCATATGGGGACAAAATGCAAAAATACCAAAAAAAATCAAGATCCATCAAAAAAGAATTAGCTGCTGAGGATCTTCCAGCAAAAAAGGTGACTAGTCATTTGCCCTCTCTGTGCCTTAATTGGGAACAGTGTTCACAATTTAGGTCTTCTTTGACCTCACTTCCCTGTTGATATCAATGCTGTTTGCCAAAATGACAACATTTTGCTGAAATCTGCCAATTTTTGCAGAAATTTTGAGGAAATTAAAATGTTAAATTTGCTCATCCCTAGCAGCTAAGCCCAGAGTGCACAGACACACAATACCGGCTGTTGATGTGTGGCTGCCCCTGGGTTAGCTGCTCATTACCAGGAATGCAGGCAAGGCTGTGCTGACAGCTCGGTGAGGGATTGTACAGGCAGGTCAGGCTTTCACTAGCGTAGCCTAAGACAATAGCGTTATGTTCCCTCTCCGCTTGGCTTGTCTGTGAATTGATTCCTGAAATAACATTGCCAGTGTTGCTGAAGCTGTCATAAACACCTGGCACAGGTGGGCAGCCAGCTCTATTTGTAGAGCCCCTCTTATGGCTCAACTGGGAGCCAGTAAATAAGCCCAACATTATTTAAGCTAATGTGTTTTTAATAGGAACATACGGTTTAATGGGGTTTTAATGAAATGTAAATAATAATGGCACTACTGTTTTAGGCTAGTTAACTTTGTTTTAGGGCAGTTTGTTCTTTTCTGTTTTACGATGCTCTGCAGGCTTTTATATCTCAGCACGAAGGCTGGATGCATGTTTACATGTTGTAATGTTGTATGTTGGCACCCCTTATAACTGCATATAAACGCTTAATTACCAATGAAACGCTTGGGGGTCATGCCAGAGAGCCATCCCGGGGCGATGTGAATTGTGCTGTGTATGGGATATCACTTATCTGCTGTACCTGCTCTTCCTGCATTCAGAGAGGGCTAAAGGAGTGGCTGCAATATAGGATGAATTGTTATATACATTGTAATGATAATTTACTGTGTAAAGTTGTCAGAAACACATCAATAAATAAGAAAAAAATATATATATATATATCTATATATATATATACACACACATATATATATATATATATATATATATATATATAATTTATTTGAGGTACTTATATAGTGCCATCAATTTACATAGCACTTTACACATATAGATATATATACTGTATATGTAAAGTGCTATGTAAATTGACGGCACTATATAAGTACCTGAAATTAATTATATATATATATACTGTGTATATATATATATATATATATATATGTGTATATATATATATATATGTGTATATGTGTATATATATATATATATATATATGTATGTATATGTGTGTATATATATATATATATATATATATATATATATATATATTGTACATGCACATCAGTCCCTAACCCTCTAGGAGCATACAATCTTAGGTCCCTAACTCACATACATACACATACTAGGGCCAATTTAGACAGGAGCCAATTAACCTACCAGCATGTCTTTAGAGTGTGGGTGGGAACCGGAGTACCTGGAGGAAACCCACGCAGGCACAGGCAAACTCCAAGCAGGTGGTGCCATGGTTGGGATTCGAACTACCAACCCCAGAGAATATTTCTGGTGCATTCAATTAGAGTGATTTACCTATAATGAATGTTTGGTGAATGTCACATTCGCTGTTTTATAAATATGTGCTGATGAATAATAATAAAAATAAAAGTACCGATAAATAAATACAGTAGATAATCATAACAATAATAATATATCTATACATGGATAAAGAAGTAATAAATGAAAGTATAACTAAAGACAAAACTTTTTTTAGTTTTAGATAGAGTGGAGATGGATTAGAACATCTGTCAGTTTTTATTGCTGTCTGTGCTCCCTGTTAGGAGATTCACCCCCTTTATTTGTCCTGTTTACCATTATCATTTAAATTGAAGTAAAAAAAAAAATACCACATTTTCGGTTGTGCCCAGAAAAGTAGTAGAGGAGAAATCTTCCAATGGGGATACTAGTTCTGGTGACCTGGAGGTCCCAAGGAATTCTCTTAATTTACATGGATTTCCTCTCATTTCCTGCTTGACAGGAAGTGAAGGGAAATCTCCGCAATGGGACACAGATGGTAAAAAAAAAAATCCGACAGGGGGTGTAAGGGGCATACTGACAACTCATGGGGCCCCCGGGCAATAGGGGATCATGGGGCCCCTGTGTCCTTGCCCACACTCAAAGCACACCCATAAAAGCCTATAAAAAAGGTGCCAGGGGCATTTCATGGGGCCCCCTACTGACCCTGGGCCCTCGGGCAGTGCCGAGTGCTCAAATGGTCAGTCTGCCCCTGGGGGGTATAACCCTTCCTTGCTCTATCCATAATGGAAAGAAAAGTTTTGCCTATAGTTCTACTTAAATAATAATAAATTGATAGGTACAGGTGAATGAATAATAATAATAATTATAATATTAATAAGAATAACAAATGTATAAAACAATAACACCAAATATTCTTAACTGATGTGCTGATGAATAATAATTAAAATAAAAGTACTGATAAATAGGTATTAATACAAATAATAATAATAATATATGCTTGTACATGTAAATGTACCTGATAAATGAATAATAACAATAATAATACGAAATGTATAGGTAATGGTGAATAAATAATAATAAATGTATATATTATTAACACCAAGTGTTCTACTTCTTCTCTTCCTTCTTCTTCCCAATTTTCAAAGTTTGTATACAAATGTTTGTCATTGTTTGCCATATTGTAGTATCTCATGCACAACCAGAACTTTTACAATCTAAGTTTTATCCAGCACTAAAACAGATATACCCCCATTTTTTCTAAAAATGTATGCAACGTGGTAATTATCTAAGGTGATGTTGAAAAATGTGGCAAGACTTATAGATAGATTCAAAACTCCATGTGATAAGAGAATACATCTCAGCATCACCCAACTAGTGCTAGAATGCATGCATTCCATGCCTTAGTAGTACACACATCACCCATCCAATGCTGGGCCTACATACAGCCCACAGCAGAAGAACACATCGCCCTTCTTTCTCCACAAACCAACTGGGTGAGCTGGCTACACACATCACATTATTATTATTATACAATATTTATATAGTGCCAGAAAGGTTTTCTCAGCGCTGTATATTATAGTGGGAGACAGTACATGAGACAATACAGTAACAATACAATACACGAGGGGTTCGAGGGCCCTGCTCTTTCGAGCTTACAATCTAGGAGCTTACAATCTAGGATTGTAAACTCCTTCGAGCTTACAATCACATAGCCTGCTGTACCTTTTCTGTACCAGATTTTCCAATATCCATCCCTGCTTCTACCTTCTTAGAAATTGCGGGAACAAATCATGGGTCAATCTCCCAAATTTACTAATAATGATAATCAAACATTTTAGGAAGGATACATGTATATTTACGACGAGATGGAATTTTGTAATCAGTGATAGAATCCCAGTTTCCCAAGATGATGATTTCCCTAAAAAACGACTCTGGTCATGAATACAGGGAATCCTACTTGACATGAAGTTGCTAATCATTAATACAAATAAGACAGTGCACATCCCCATTCCTTTACTAATAAGATAAGTACAGTTATTGCATGCACCACATAGACGGCGGGAGAATGACAGGAAGGGAGACATATGTTTCTTGTGTGAATTGTCTGATGTTGGAATGAATTGGAACACACCAGCCTAAAGTCTAAGTCTGGTTTGCAATAAAATAATAAATGCAGCCACATTTGTAAAGAAAAAATGTGATTGGAAAGGCACAGTTTTAATAAAAAAAAAATAAGTGAAAGGATACATTTGTATCTATAATTTTTTTTTCTTTAGTTATACTGCATATATTTACACAGTATTTAGTATATATATATTACTGTATAAATATATGCAGTATAACTAAAGACTGAACAAATGAATGTAGTAGTAATAAAAATAAAAATACCGTAATAATATTATTATAGACAGCGACAGCAAACTGGCCTTTTCGTGTACTACGTGGCTGAAGGACCTGTGCAGCAATGCGCATTGTGTGACATCCATATCACTAATTCCTAGGTCTTGGGCTCCTGGCTGCTCCTATTATTGAGGTCAGTCTTCAGCACTTGCCTGTGCAGCAATTTGCAGGTAATGGTTTGCAGATGTTGGAACCTGGAGCCTTTGAACACTACAAATCGATTTGGTATAATCCTACATAGAAGGGAAGCATTACCCGGCTTAGAGGCCCAGCAAACACCTGTCTTATGAAAGCACACCCAAAGATGTCTCCCTTCTGCACAGGTCCAGAATGGGACAAGAATTGCTTCAACTGCTGGAATAACAAACGAATTATAACTGCAGGTATTTATGGGATCAGTCACACAAGGCATTGCTGTTTCCTTCAACCATTGTGTTTTACATACAAATGAATACCATTAAGTTCAGCTGTTATGCGTGATCCTGATGTGTTCAACACAATAACTGAAATACACTGTTTTGCTTGTCTCCTATGCAGGACTTTTCATCTTTATCTACTGTATCTAGTAATCTCTCTGTCTATTTACAGGTATCTATATATCTGTTTTGTTTAATCTATCTTCTCTGTATGGAATAATTTACCTTACGTCTAAGACTCTATCTATGAACAGAGCAACTTCCCTCTCTAGTAAAATAATATCCATTTGTTTGCGCACCTAGTTCACGCTCATGCACATTCCAGTAAGTATTTACAGCGGTACTAACTTATCAGTCTGTGGGTGTTATTATGGATGATCACCTAATAAACAAGAAAATAAAAACTTAACTCTGAATCAATCCCCCACCCCAAAATAGAAATATGTTAGAAAACACTTGAAAAATTAAAAACAAAAATTGTAAAAATATCATTTTGAAAAAGCTGAATTAAATTACTGTATTAACAATAAAATTTGTTTTAATATTTTTTAGAATCGGTCTACAGATAATAGAAATAATTTCAAGTCTATTATTTTTCCTAATTGATTTAAATTTACCACTGCATTACTTAAAGCAAGGTTTTTCAAGTTGAGTGTACACATTTTCATCATCTGTACACCATGTATGGTGACAACCAACTTTTCTAACAATTCCCCCGAACAGTGCCTGGCAGGAAGAATGAGTAAGTCTTTGGACCTTGAATGTTTTCTAGGTTGGCGGACAGCTTCTGGATTTATATTCATGCACACAGGCGCCATAAATAATAACAACTCTGATTACACTATAATAGGCAAAGAAAAAATACAGATTCTATTTTAAACTAAACGCTCACATTGGTATATTCTGTGGAATTATCAAGATGACAGTATTCAGACGCATAAGACCATAAAACATAGATTTTAAGAAGAGTACTGAAAAATTATTCTAGATTTTTATTTTTTAAGTGGAATAAGACAGAAGGAACTTCTGATCCTCTGCTGCTGGTCACATGTTCAAAATAAAAAAAGAGCCTTTGGGATACAGAGTAAACATAAATTATTCAAGATCAAATACTGGTGAAGCGCTTCCAATATGAAATAATAAATCAAATCTTCACCTGTGGCCATCACTTTGAAGCTCTTCCTTCTTGGATTCACCTTTGATGCCTTAGATGCATAACATTTTTGACAGGTTGTGAATCCTTCGATTC
This sequence comes from Staurois parvus, assembly GCF_062004578.1. Classification (NCBI taxonomy): domain Eukaryota; kingdom Metazoa; phylum Chordata; class Amphibia; order Anura; family Ranidae; genus Staurois; species Staurois parvus. Next base: position 5,704,825 of record NW_028317982.1, read on the forward strand.
CGGAGAAATCGAATTTCACAGGTTTAGGAGGATCTAAGACTGATTTCACCACTTTGTTTCTTAAAGAGGGAGCTTTTTTATATATATTAATTTTGGATTTTCAAGGAGTATAGATGCTAATAAGTGATCTCTCTTCAAAATATGCCATTTTTTTTAAATATTTTTTTCTATTTTCTTATGTTGGACATTGTATTCAAGAATAATAGCTGTGGTCATATACATGTTATTTTCCCTGGATTTATTTGTATCCTTAATAAGGTCTTCTCTCTTCATATTTCTCACCTTTTCTACTTCCTTCTCAATAATGTCCTGTCATACCCTTTATCAGTAAACCTCTTTGCAATCATTTTCATTTGTTGTTCGAATACAGCATCTACATAACAATTCCTCTTTATTTGAATGAATTGCCCTCTTGTTATGTTAACTTTCTTTCTGTATATAGCCGTTTCTATCACATCTTAAAGAAAGTTTTTGTAGTAAAATGGTCATTATATTTCTCAATCAAAAGATCCAGAAACTCAATCTGTCTATTTTCTATCTTCCAATCCAGAATTATATTTTTTTTTGTTCCTATTCAAGTGGTGTATTCAGTTCGTGGGGAGCAGGGGTGTAGTTTGTAATTCCCTGGGACACTCTAAATTTGATCTCTTTGATGATTTTACAGTCAACTACTGTGGACTGATAATCTGTGTTCAGTTGGCAGACATCGATATTCCCTAAGTGAGAGATCCTTCTTATCTTTGTCTGGACTGTATGCTCATGCTCTTTTCCACTGGCCTCCTGCAAAGTCTTTGATGTCATTTTGGGTAAATGCCAATGGAACGTGTTAGATTTATTATTATGACTTCAATATGATATATATTTATTTAAAATTTTTAGTTTATTTTGTATAATTGCAGAGTTTTTATACTTTTTCTCCCTGAAGAAGTGGGCTGCGTCCCACGAAATGCGTTTGAGAACAAAAGCCAAGTATCTACTTGTAATAGTAATCTACATGTAATAACTATGCCAGGTATGGAGAACAATAGCAAAGCATTCTTTTGTACCAATTACGCTAGTTGTGCTAGTTATGATATCCAGGCTATCCGAAGCCTCATTTTGCACTAATGTATATCTATTGTGCAAAACAAGCGTTTTAAGAAGAATGCACTATGTGCTCAATTTGTTATTACCACAACAGTGGTTTGAATTTTATTAATAAAGTTTTATTTACTATATAGTTTGTAATTGTATTTTTGTGGTATGGTGCCTTTAAAACCCCATTCGTTTTTTTCAGTTTTGGATGGTATCTTCAGTGTCTTATTAAGGGGTGTGGCACCAATAGATCCCGTTAGCAAGTTGGGGGGGGTGATCGGACCTTGGATCTCCTCCTCCCACCTTCTCTTCTCTACTAATGCTTTTTGTTGTGGGGTGTATTCATTTTTGCATAAACTAATATGGGTAAAACTGAAGATTTTGTCATCTAAGTTATATTATTAACCTTACTTTCATGTAATGAGCCAAACAAATGTTCTATAAACTAATTTTTGTCAACATTTTGGAAATTGATCTTGTGTTCATTGAGATTAGAGATGAGCGAATCGAAGTATCCGAAGTGGAATTCGAGTCGAATATCGGAAAAATTTCGATTCGTGCCGAATCCGAAAAACAGCCTAATTCGGACGCGCGAATCGAAATTTTTCCGAAAATGGCGGCTGACATGTGCGGCGACGGAGCGGGGATGTCGGGGAAGGCGCGCAGACAAGGCGCGCTGCCCCATAATGCATTCCTCAACGACATGTGATCGCATCAGCCAATCAGCAGCCAGCCAGCCAGCACTGTGTAATGGTCGAGGTATATATAGCGGCCATTTTGGAAATCTTCATTTGCCTGCAGTCATTGAACAGAGGCAGACCGCTCTGTACTAGGGACAGGGACAGAGTTAGGGCCACAGAAACGAGAATTGGGGACAGAGAGAAGTTACTTAGGGACAGAGAACCATTACTCAGGGACACAGACTTGTTAATGAGGGCCACAGAATCGTTATTTAGGGACAAAGAAACGCTAGTTAGGGCCACAGAATTCATACTCAGGGACAGACAGAATTGTTACTCAGTGCCAGAGAATTGTTACTTAGGGCCACAGAAACGTTATTAGGGCCACAGAATTTTTACTCAGGGACAGACAGAATTGTTACTGAGTGCCAGAGAATTGTTACTCAGGGACAGACAGAATTGTTACTGAGTGCCAGAGAATTCTTACTCAGGGCCACAGAATTCATTCTCAGGGACAGACAGAATTGTTACTCAGGGACAGACAGAATTGTTACTGAGTGCCAGAGAATTGTTACTCAGGGACAGACAGAATTGTTACTGAGTGCCAGAGAATTGTTACTCAGGGACAGACAGAATTGTTACTGAGTGCCAGAGAATTGTTACTCAGGGACAGACAGAATTGTTACTGAGTGCCAGAGAATTGTTACTCAGGGACAGACAGAATTGTTACTGAGTGCCAGAGAATTGTTACTCGCACAGACACAAAATTGTTACTTGCACAGACACAGAATTGTTACTCGCACAGACACAGAATTGTTACTCAGGGCCACAGAATTCATACTCAGGGACAGACAGAATTGTTACTGAGTGCCAGAGAATTGTTACTCAGGGACAGACAGAATTGTTACTGAGTGCCAGAGAATTGTTACTCAGGGACAGACAGAATTGTTACTGAGTGCCAGAGAATTGTTACTCAGGGACAGACAGAATTGTTACTGAGTGCCAGAGAATTGTTACTCAGGGACAGACAGAATTGTTACTGAGTGCCAGAGAATTGTTACTCGCACAGACACAAAATTGTTACTTGCACAGACACAGAATTGTTACTCGCACAGACACAGAATTGTTACTCAGGGCCACAGAATTCATACTCAGGGATAGACAGAATTGTTACTGAGTGCCAGAGAATTGTTACTCAGGGACAGACAGAATTGTTACTGAGTGCCAGAGAATTGTTACTCAGGGACAGACAGAATTGTTACTGAGTGCCAGAGAATTGTTACTCGCACAGACACAAAATTGTTACTTGCACAGACACAGAATTGTTACTCGCACAGACACAGAATTGTTACTCAGGGCCACAGAATTCATACTCAGGGACAGACAGAATTGTTACTGAGTGCCAGAGAATTGTTACTCAGGGACAGACAGAATTGTTACTGAGTGCCAGAGAATTGTTACTCAGGGACAGACAGAATTGTTACTGAGTGCCAGAGAATTCTTACTCAGGGCCACAGAATTCATTCTCAGGGACAGACAGAATTGTTACTCAGGGACAGACAGAATTGTTACTGAGTGCCAGAGAATTGTTACTCAGGGACAGACAGAATTGTTACTGAGTGCCAGAGAATTGTTACTCAGGGACAGACAGAATTGTTACTGAGTGCCAGAGAATTGTTACTCAGGGACAGACAGAATTGTTACTGAGTGCCAGAGAATTGTTACTCAGGGACAGACAGAATTGTTACTGAGTGCCAGAGAATTGTTACTCGCACAGACACAAAATTGTTACTTGCACAGACACAGAATTGTTACTCGCACAGACACAGAATTGTTACTCAGGGCCACAGAATTCATACTCAGGGACAGACAGAATTGTTACTGAGTGCCAGAGAATTGTTACTCAGGGACAGACAGAATTGTTACTGAGTGCCAGAGAATTGTTACTCAGGGACAGACAGAATTGTTACTGAGTGCCAGAGAATTGTTACTCGCACAGACACAAAATTGTTACTTGCACAGACACAGAATTGTTACTCGCACAGACACAGAATTGTTACTCAGGGCCACAGAATTCATACTCAGGGACAGACAGAATTGTTACTGAGTGCCAGAGAATTGTTACTCAGGGACAGACAGAATTGTTACTGAGTGCCAGAGAATTGTTACTCAGGGACAGACAGAATTGTTACTGAGTGCCAGAGAATTGTTACTCAGGGACAGACAGAATTGTTACTGAGTGCCAGAGAATTGTTACTCAGGGACAGACAGAATTGTTACTGAGTGCCAGAGAATTGTTACTCGCACAGACACAAAATTGTTACTTGCACAGACACAGAATTGTTACTCGCACAGACACAGAATTGTTACTCAGGGCCACAGAATTCATACTCAGGGATAGACAGAATTGTTACTGAGTGCCAGAGAATTGTTACTCAGGGACAGACAGAATTGTTACTGAGTGCCAGAGAATTGTTACTCAGGGACAGACAGAATTGTTACTGAGTGCCAGAGAATTGTTACTCGCACAGACACAAAATTGTTACTTGCACAGACACAGAATTGTTACTCGCACAGACACAGAATTGTTACTCAGGGCCACAGAATTCATACTCAGGGACAGACAGAATTGTTACTGAGTGCCAGAGAATTGTTACTCAGGGACAGACAGAATTGTTACTGAGTGCCAGAGAATTGTTACTCAGGGACAGACAGAATTGTTACTGAGTGCCAGAGAATTGTTACTCGCACAGACACAAAATTGTTACTTGCACAGACACAGAATTGTTACTCGCACAGACACAGAATTGTTACTCAGGGCCACAGAATTCATACTCAGGGACAGACAGAATTGTTACTGAGTGCCAGAGAATTGTTACTCAGGGACAGACAGAATTGTTACTGAGTGCCAGAGAATTGTTACTCAGGGACAGACAGAATTGTTACTGAGTGCCAGAGAATTGTTACTCAGGGACAGACAGAATTGTTACTGAGTGCCAGAGAATTGTTACTCAGGGACAGACAGAATTGTTACTGAGTGCCAGAGAATTGTTACTCGCACAGACACAAAATTGTTACTTGCACAGACACAGAATTGTTACTCGCACAGACACAGAATTGTTACTCAGGGCCACAGAATTCATACTCAGGGATAGACAGAATTGTTACTGAGTGCCAGAGAATTGTTACTCAGGGACAGACAGAATTGTTACTGAGTGCCAGAGAATTGTTACTCAGGGACAGACAGAATTGTTACTGAGTGCCAGAGAATTGTTACTCGCACAGACACAAAATTGTTACTTGCACAGACACAGAATTGTTACTCGCACAGACACAGAATTGTTACTCAGGGCCACAGAATTCATACTCAGGGACAGACAGAATTGTTACTGAGTGCCAGAGAATTGTTACTCAGGGACAGACAGAATTGTTACTGAGTGCCAGAGAATTGTTACTCAGGGACAGACAGAATTGTTACTGAGTGCCAGAGAATTGTTACTCGCACAGACACAAAATTGTTACTTGCACAGACACAGAATTGTTACTCGCACAGACACAGAATTGTTACTCAGGGCCACAGAATTCATACTCAGGGATAGACAGAATTGTTACTGAGTGCCAGAGAATTGTTACTCAGGGACAGACAGAATTGTTACTGAGTGCCAGAGAATTGTTACTCAGGGACAGACAGAATTGTTACTGAGTGCCAGAGAATTGTTACTCGCACAGACACAAAATTGTTACTTGCACAGACACAGAATTGTTACTCGCACAGACACAGAATTGTTACTCAGGGCCACAGAATTCATACTCAGGGACAGACAGAATTGTTACTGAGTGCCAGAGAATTGTTACTCAGGGACAGACAGAATTGTTACTGAGTGCCAGAGAATTGTTACTCGCACAGACACAAAATTGTTACTTGCACAGACACAGAATTGTTACTCGCACAGACACAGAATTGTTACTCAGGGCCACAGAATTCATACTCAGGGACAGACAGAATTGTTACTGAGTGCCAGAGAATTGTTACTCAGGGACAGACAGAATTGTTACTGAGTGCCAGAGAATTGTTACTCGCACAGACACAAAATTGTTACTTGCACAGACACAGAATTGTTACTCGCACAGACACAGAATTGTTACTCGCACAGACACATAATTGTTACTCAGGGCCACAGAATTCATACTCAGGGACAGACAGAATTGTTACTGAGTGCCAGAGAATTGTTACTCAGGGACACCTAATCGTTGAATTAAATAGTATGTCAGACAACATGCAGAGGAGTGGCAGAGGAGGCAATGTTTTAGGAGCGAGCAGACGTGGCAGCAGAGGAAGGGGTCGAGGCAGCAGTATTCGCAGCCAGAGGCCAGTGCTCCCGGTGTCATCCAGCGGTCGTGTCTCCACCGACAACCCTGCCGTCATTGATTGGTTGGCTCGGTCGTCTTCCTCTTCCCAGGTCACCTCTGACACCTACAGCCAACGGTCGGTGGGTACGTCAGACACAACCGTTAGTTGGCATGGCCCGGGACCAAGCCCACTGAAATCACGTGTCCTCTACCTGCCCCTGTCCTTTGCTGTTCCCTCACCAAGCGAAGTATCGCATGCTGTGGGCTCAGCCCCACTGTACAGTGAGGAAGAGCTAACAGAGGGCGGTCAGGAACGGGGGGGAGACATCGGCCTTTTCAGCAGCCAAGCGAACAAGTACTGGCGAGGAGAGTGGCTCGGTAGCCGGTCTAGAGACAGGTCTGTCTCCTGACCCAGACGCAGCCGAGGGGGCTAGTAGTGAGGCGGAGACCCTACTTGATGATGAGGAGGTTGATCGCACTTGGCAGCCTCGTCGTCATCAGGCAATTTCTTCCGCATCATCAGGAGAAGAGGGTGGCAGCTTGGCAGCGAGCAAAACAGTCGGTGGGTTGCCCAGGAGACAGCAGCAGGGTCGCATCAGTGTCAGTGGAGCCAAACGTCCACGGAGTAGAGCACCAGCTCCACTGCAGCCTACCACCACGGCCAGTAGTGGTGCCGGTGCGCACGGAGGAAGTAGCAGTCAGCCAGTGAAGAGTAGCGGGGGCAAAGTTTCCTACTCGGTGGTGTGGCAATTTTTCCTCAAGCCGCCCGAGGAAGTAAACGTAGCCGTATGTCGACTATGTGGCCAGAAATGCAAGCGTGGCCAGGGGGCCCATGTTGGGACTACAGCGTTGCGTCAGCATATGCAGCGTCACCATTCGGTGGCCTGGGAAAACCGTGATAAACATACGGCGGTTCTGCCTGCCCCAGCCCCCGCTCCATCACCCGCTCCGTTACTTGCTCCGTCACCCGACGTCGTCAATCGCCCTCTATCAGCCAGTCAAGGCTCCAACACCTCTGCTGAGGGGAGTTGTCGCTCATTGGCATCTTCCGCTCGTTCAGATGCTCCTTCTCCTGCTACTCCTCTTCTCGGATTCCGTCAACAGTCTTTCTTGGAATCCGTATCCAAGAGACAACAGTTTGCGAGCACGCACCCGACGGTGCAAAAGCTGAACGTCCTCCTGTCCAAGTTGCTGGTGCTGCAGTCCCTCCCTTTCCAACTGGTGGACTCAGCACCTTTCCGAGAAATGATGGCTTGTGCCGCGCCGCGGTGGAGAGTGCCAAGCCGTCATTTCTTTGCCCAAAAGGCAGTGCCAGCCCTGCATTCACATGTAGAAGAGATGGTGGGCCAGTCTTTGAGCATGTCGGTCTCTGCCAAAGTGCACGGCAGCGCCGACGTGTGGAGCTGTAACTACGGTCAGGGACAGTACATGTCATTTACGGCCCACTGGGTGAACGTGGTGCCGGCACAGCCGCACCAGCAACTTGGACAGGTCACGACGCTTTTGCCTCCACGTTTGCACGTCCTTGGTCCAGCAAGCATGTCCGCCTCTACCACCTCTTTTTCCGCCGTGTCCTCAGCCGCCACCCCCGTGCCAAGTCCCATTACCCGACCGGCATATCACATGTGCAGGGCGCAACGGTGTCACGCTGTGCTGCACCTGGTATGCCTTGGCGAACGTAGTCACACAGGGGAGGAACTGCTGAGTGTAATGAACAGAGAAATCGACAGATGGCTGTCTCCGCGCAAACTAAAAATCGGAACCATGTTGACTGACAACGGAAAGAACATGGTGTCTGCTCTGCGTCAAGGAAGGTTGTGCCATGCGCCATGCATGGCTCACGTGTTCAATCTGGTTGTCAAGCGGTTCCTAAAATCCACCATCCTACTGCAAGACATCCTTAAAATGTCACGTAAACTGTGCATGCATTTCAGCCATTCCTACACCGCAAAGAACACCCTCATTGAGCTGCAGCGGCAGAACGGAATTCCACAGCATCGCCTGATCTGCGACGTTGCAACAAGGTGGAATTCAACCCTACACATGTTAGACCGCCTTTACGAGCAGCGAAAGGCCATCACCGATTTCCTGATGTTACAAGCGGATAAAGGTACTCCCCTGTGTAACTTAGATGTCAGCCATTGGCAGCTCATGCGTGACACCTGCCGCTTGCTCAGGCCCTTTGAGGAGGCCACGCTATTCGTGAGTCGGCAGGACTATGGGATGAACGACGTCATTCCTCTGTTGCACGTCCTGGAACAAATGCTGTTAACAATGGCTGGTCAGGGTGCGGTAGACGTGGCGCACAGATCTCAACGCCACATGACCCCTGTGGGGGCAGGACAGGAAGAAGAGGAGGAGGTAGAGGAGGACATTTGTGCTCAGGAATTATTGAGTGAAATGGGTGGTTTTTCCACTCAGCGGACAGGAGTGGAGGAGCAGGAGCATCTGGTAGAGGAGGAGGAGGAGGAGACAGAGGACCCAGACGCACCGTGGCAGTATGCTGTGGAGATGGAGGCAGGGAGTCCCTCGCATTCCTTGGCACAAATGGCCCATAGCATGCTCGGTTGCTTGCGTAGCGACAGCCGAATAATAACCATCAGACAGAGGGATGACTTTTGGCTGTCCACCTTGTTGGACCCTCGCTACCGGTCCAAAATGGTGGCCTTTTTCACACCTGCTGAGAGGGAGGCCAAAATTACGTACTATAAAAACCACCTATGTAGTCAGTTGGTCTCTGCCTTTGTGCGCCAACGTCCATCCTCAGACACTGTGGGCCCTGTGCGCTCGCGTTCCGCTGGCATGGCAGCAGGGGAGGGGTGGGGTGGTAGGAGCAGTGGCAGCTCCACCAGCAGCGGCTGCCTCAGTCTGCAGTCGATGATGAGTAGCTTTCTTCACCAGCGCAGTGAGGAAACTACTAACCAGCCGCAGCAGCAGCAGCAGCATCAGGTGGACCTGGAGCAGGAGCTCAAACAACAGGCTTGGGCCTACTTGGACAGCACCCTGCCAACCGAGGTAGACAATCCCCTTGACTACTGGGCAACGAAACTTGACCTTTGGCCCCAACTAGCTGAATTTGCCCTTGAAAGGCTGTCATGCCCGGCCAGTAGCGTGGCATCGGAGCGCGTGTTTAGTGCGGCAGGAGGTATTGTAACTCCGCGGAGGACACGACTGTCCACCCAAAGTGTGGAGAGACTCACGTTTGTGAAAATGAATCAGGCGTGGATTAGTCTGGATTTCAAACCACCAGTTCCTGACACAACTGACTAAATCCGCCATGAATCATGCCTCAAACATGTGCCACTTTCAGGTCTCCTCACACTGCTGGTGTGTTTAATTTTTTGACATAGGGTGCTGGCAGATTACGGGCCTCCTATAGCTGCTGCCAGGCCCCTAATCTGCCATGGGCCCCTATATACCGCCTCCTCATGCTGCTGCCAAGTCCAGAGTCTGTCATGGGTCCCTGTATGGCCTCCCATTGCTGCTGTCTCCATCGCCACACTCTGCTGCCATGTGCCACTTTCAGGTCTCTTCACACTGCTGGTGTGTTTAATTTTTTGACATAGGGTGCAGGCAGATTACGGGCCTCACATAGCTGCTGCCAGGCCCCTAATCTGCCATGGGCCCCTATATACCGCCTCCTCATGCTGCTGCCAAGTCCAGAGTCTGTCATGGGTCCCTGTAAGGCCTCCCATTGCTGCTGTCTCCATCGCCACACTCTGCTGCCATGTGCCACTTTCAGGTCTCTTCACACTGCTGGTGTGTTTAATTTTTTGACATAGGGTGCAGGCAGATTACGGGCCTCACATAGCTGCTGCCAGGCCCCTAATCTGCCATGGGCCCCTATATACCGCCTCCTCATGCTGCTGCCAAGTCCAGAGTCTGTCATGGGTCCCTGTACGGCCTCCCATTGCTGCTGTCTCCATCGCCACACTCTGCTGCCATGTGCCACTTTCAGGTCTCTTCACACTGCTGGTGTGTTAAATTTTTTGACATAGGGTGCAGGCAGATTACGGGCCTCACATAGCTGCTGCCAGGCCCCTAATCTGCCATGGGCCCCTATATACCGCCTCCTCATGCTGCTGCCAAGTCTAGAGTCTGTCATGGGTCCCTGTACGGCCTCCCATTGCTGCTGTCTCCATCGCCACACTCTGCTGCCATGTGCCACTTTCAGGTCTCTTCACACTGCTGGTGTGTTAAATTTTTTGACATAGGGTGCAGGCAGATTACGGGCCTCACATAGCTGCTGCCAGGCCCCTAATCTGCCATGGGCCCCTATATACCGCCTCCTCATGCTGCTGCCAAGTCCAGAGTCTGTCATGGGTCCCTGTAAGGCCTCCCATTGCTGCTGTCTCCATCGCCACACTCTGCTGCCATGTGCCACTTTCAGGTCTCTTCACACTGCTGGTGTGTTTAATTTTTTGACATAGGGTGCAGGCAGATTACGGGCCTCACATAGCTGCTGCCAGGCCCCTAATCTGCCATGGGCCCCTATATACCGCCTCCTCATGCTGCTGCCAAGTCTAGAGTCTCTCATGGGTCCCTGTACGGCCTCCCATTGCTGCTGTCTCCATCGCCACACTCTGCTGCCATGTGCCACTTTCAGGTCTCTTCACACTGCTGGTGTGTTAAATTTTTTGACATAGGGTGCAGGCAGATTACGGGCCTCACATAGCTGCTGCCAGGCCCCTAATCTGCCATGGGCCCCTATATACCGCCTCCTCATGCTGCTGCCAAGTCCAGAGTCTGTCATGGGTCCCTGTAAGGCCTCCCATTGCTGCTGTCTCCATCGCCACACTCTGCTGCCATGTGCCACTTTCAGGTCTCTTCACACTGCTGGTGTGTTTAATTTTTTGACATAGGGTGCAGGCAGATTACGGGCCTCACATAGCTGCTGCCAGGCCCCTAATCTGCCATGGGCCCCTATATACCGCCTCCTCATGCTGCTGCCAAGTCCAGAGTCTGTCATGGGTCCCTGTACGGCCTCCCATTGCTGCTGTCTCCATCGCCACACTCTGCTGCCATGTGCCACTTTCAGGTCTCTTCACACTGCTGGTGTGTTAAATTTTTTGACATAGGGTGCAGGCAGATTACGGGCCTCACATAGCTGCTGCCAGGCCCCTAATCTGCCATGGGCCCCTATATACCGCCTCCTCATGCTGCTGCCAAGTCTAGAGTCTGTCATGGGTCCCTGTACGGCCTCCCATTGCTGCTGTCTCCATCGCCACACTCTGCTGCCATGTGCCACTTTCAGGTCTCTTCACACTGCTGGTGTGTTAAATTTTTTGACATAGGGTGCAGGCAGATTACGGGCCTCACATAGCTGCTGCCAGGCCCCTAATCTGCCATGGGCCCCTATATACCGCCTCCTCATGCTGCTGCCAAGTCCAGAGTCTGTCATGGGTCCCTGTAAGGCCTCCCATTGCTGCTGTCTCCATCGCCACACTCTGCTGCCATGTGCCACTTTCAGGTCTCTTCACACTGCTGGTGTGTTAAATTTTTTGACATAGGGTGCAGGCAGATTACGGGCCTCACATAGCTGCTGCCAGGCCCCTAATCTGCCATGGGCCCCTATATACCGCCTCCTCATGCTGCTGCCAAGTCTAGAGTCTGTCATGGGTCCCTGTACGGCCTCCCATTGCTGCTGTCTCCATCGCCACACTCTGCTGCCATGTGCCACTTTCAGGTCTCTTCACACTGCTGGTGTGTTAAATTTTTTGACATAGGGTGCAGGCAGATTACGGGCCTCACATAGCTGCTGCCAGGCCCCTAATCTGCCATGGGCCCCTATATACCGCCTCCTCATGCTGCTGCCAAGTCCAGAGTCTGTCATGGGTCCCTGTACGGCCTCCCATTGCTGCTGTCTCCATCGCCACACTCTGCTGCCATGTGCCACTTTCAGGTCTCTTCACACTGCTGGTGTGTTAAATTTTTTGACATAGGGTGCAGGCAGATTACGGGCCTCACATAGCTGCTGCCAGGCCCCTAATCTGCCATGGGCCCCTATATACCGCCTCCTCATGCTGCTGCCAAGTCTAGAGTCTGTCATGGGTCCCTGTACGGCCTCCCATTGCTGCTGTCTCCATCGCCACACTCTGCTGCCATGTGCCACTTTCAGGTCTCTTCACACTGCTGGTGTGTTAAATTTTTTGACATAGGGTGCAGGCAGATTACGGGCCTCACATAGCTGCTGCCAGGCCCCTAATCTGCCATGGGCCCCTATATACCGCCTCCTCATGCTGCTGCCAAGTCCAGAGTCTGTCATGGGTCCCTGTAAGGCCTCCCATTGCTGCTGTCTCCATCGCCACACTCTGCTGCCATGTGCCACTTTCAGGTCTCTTCACACTGCTGGTGTGTTTAATTTTTTGACATAGGGTGCAGGCAGATTACGGGCCTCACATAGCTGCTGCCAGGCCCCTAATCTGCCATGGGCCCCTATATACCGCCTCCTCATGCTGCTGCCAAGTCTAGAGTCTGTCATGGGTCCCTGTACGGCCTCCCATTGCTGCTGTCTCCATCGCCACACTCTGCTGCCATGTGCCACTTTCAGGTCTCTTCACACTGCTGGTGTGTTAAATTTTTTGACATAGGGTGCAGGCAGATTACGGGCCTCACATAGCTGCTGCCAGGCCCCTAATCTGCCATGGGCCCCTATATACCGCCTCCTCATGCTGCTGCCAAGTCTAGAGTCTCTCATGGGTCCCTGTACGGCCTCCCATTGCTGCTGTCTCCATCGCCACACTCTGCTGCCATGTGCCACTTTCAGGTCTCTTCACACTGCTGGTGTGTTAAATTTTTTGACATAGGGTGCAGGCAGATTACGGGCCTCACATAGCTGCTGCCAGGCCCCTAATCTGCCATGGGCCCCTATATACCGCCTCCTCATGCTGCTGCCAAGTCCAGAGTCTGTCATGGGTCCCTGTAAGGCCTCCCATTGCTGCTGTCTCCATCGCCACACTCTGCTGCCATGTGCCACTTTCAGGTCTCTTCACACTGCTGGTGTGTTAAATTTTTTGACATAGGGTGCAGGCAGATTACGGGCCTCACATAGCTGCTGCCAGGCCCCTAATCTGCCATGGGCCCCTATATACCGCCTCCTCATGCTGCTGCCAAGTCCAGAGTCTGTCATGGGTCCCTGTACGGCCTCCCATTGCTGCTGTCTCCATCGCCACACTCTGCTGCCATGTGCCACTTTCAGGTCTCTTCACACTGCTGGTGTGTTAAATTTTTTGACATAGGGTGCAGGCAGATTACGGGCCTCACATAGCTGCTGCCAGGCCCCTAATCTGCCATGGGCCCCTATATACCGCCTCCTCATGCTGCTGCCAAGTCTAGAGTCTGTCATGGGTCCCTGTACGGCCTCCCATTGCTGCTGTCTCCATCGCCACACTCTGCTGCCATGTGCCACTTTCAGGTCTCTTCACACTGCTGGTGTGTTAAATTTTTTGACATAGGGTGCAGGCAGATTACGGGCCTCACATAGCTGCTGCCAGGCCCCTAATCTGCCATGGGCCCCTATATACCGCCTCCTCATGCTGCTGCCAAGTCTAGAGTCTGTCATGGGTCCCTGTACGGCCTCCCATTGCTGCTGTCTCCATCGCCACACTCTGCTGCCATGTGCCACTTTCAGGTCTCTTCACACTGCTGGTGTGTTAAATTTTTTGACATAGGGTGCAGGCAGATTACGGGCCTCACATAGCTGCTGCCAGGCCCCTAATCTGCCATGGGCCCCTATATACCGCCTCCTCATGCTGCTGCCAAGTCTAGAGTCTGTCATGGGTCCCTGTACGGCCTCCCATTGCTGCTGTCTCCATCGCCACACTCTGCTGCCATGTGCCACTTTCAGGTCTCTTCACACTGCTGGTGTGTTAAATTTTTAGACATAGGGTGCAGGCAGATTACGGGCCTCACATAGCTGCTGCCAGGCCCCTAATCTGCCATGGGCCCCTATATACCGCCTCCTCATGCTGCTGCCAAGTCCAGAGTCTGTCATGGGTCCCTGTAAGGCCTCCCATTGCTGCTGTCTCCATCGCCACACTCTGCTGCCATGTGCCACTTTCAGGTCTCTTCACACTGCTGGTGTGTTTAATTTTTTGACATAGGGTGCAGGCAGATTACGGGCCTCACATAGCTGCTGCCAGGCCCCTAATCTGCCATGGGCCCCTATATACCGCCTCCTCATGCTGCTGCCAAGTCCAGAGTCTGTCATGGGTCCCTGTACGGCCTCCCATTGCTGCTGTCTCCATCGCCACACTCTGCTGCCATGTGCCACTTTCAGGTCTCTTCACACTGCTGGTGTGTTAAATTTTTTGACATAGGGTGCAGGCAGATTACGGGCCTCACATAGCTGCTGCCAGGCCCCTAATCTGCCATGGGCCCCTATATACCGCCTCCTCATGCTGCTGCCAAGTCTAGAGTCTCTCATGGGTCCCTGTACGGCCTCCCATTGCTGCTGTCTCCATCGCCACACTCTGCTGCCATGTGCCACTTTCAGGTCTCTTCACACTGCTGGTGTGTTAAATTTTTTGACATAGGGTGCAGGCAGATTACGGGCCTCACATAGCTGCTGCCAGGCCCCTAATCTGCCATGGGCCCCTATATACCGCCTCCTCATGCTGCTGCCAAGTCCAGAGTCTGTCATGGGTCCCTGTATGGCCTCCCATTGCTGCTGTCTCCATCGCCACACTCTGCTGCCATGTGCCACTTTCAGGTCTCTTCACACTGCTGGTGTGTTTAATTTTTTGACATAGGGTGCAGGCAGATTACGGGCCTCACATAGCTGCTGCCAGGCCCCTAATCTGCCATGGGCCCCTATATACCGCCTCCTCATGCTGCTGCCAAGTCTAGAGTCTGTCATGGGTCCCTGTACGGCCTCCCATTGCTGCTGTCTCCATCGCCACACTCTGCTGCCATGTGCCACTTTCAGGTCTCTTCACACTGCTGGTGTGTTAAATTTTTTGACATAGGGTGCAGGCAGATTACGGGCCTCACATAGCTGCTGCCAGGCCCCTAATCTGCCATGGGCCCCTATATACCGCCTCCTCATGCTGCTGCCAAGTCCAGAGTCTGTCATGGGTCCCTGTATGGCCTCCCATTGCTGCTGTCTCCATCGCCACACTCTGCTGCCATGTGCCACTTTCAGGTCTCTTCACACTGCTGGTGTGTTAAATTTTTTGACATAGGGTGCAGGCAGATTACGGGCCTCACATAGCTGCTGCCAGGCCCCTAATCTGCCATGGGCCCCTATATACCGCCTCCTCATGCTGCTGCCAAGTCTAGAGTCTCTCATGGGTCCCTGTACGGCCTCCCATTGCTGCTGTCTCCATCGCCACACTCTGCTGCCATGTGCCACTTTCAGGTCTCTTCACACTGCTGGTGTGTTAAATTTTTTGACATAGGGTGCAGGCAGATTACGGGCCTCACATAGCTGCTGCCAGACATGTAATCTGCCATGGGCCCCCGTACCGACTCCTCATGCTGTGACGTTGCAACAAGGTGTAATTCAACCCTACATATGTTAGACCGCCTTTACGAACAGCTAAAGGCCATCACAGATTTCCTGATGTTAAAAGCGGATAAAGGTACTCCCTGTGTAACTTAGATGTCAGCCATTGTCAGCTCATGTGTGACACCTGCGCTTGCTCAGGCCCTTTGAGGAGGCCACGCTATTCGTGAGTCGGCAGGACTATGGGATGAATGAGGTCAAATCGGCCATGGGCCCCCGTACCGCCTGTTCACGCTGATGCTGGTCCCACAGTGTGACCTGGGTCCCTGTACGGCCTCCCATTGCTTCCACTCTGCCATGTGCCACTTTGAAATCTCCTCACACTCCTGCGGTTGTCCATTTTGTCATAGGTTGCTGGCAGATTACAGGCCTTCCATAGGTGCCACCAAGCCCCATATCGGCCATGGGCCCCCGTACCGCCTGGTCACGCTGCTGCTGGGCCCATAGTGTGACCTGGGTCCCTGTACCGCCTCCCATTGCTCCCACTCTGCCATGTGCCACTTTCAGGTCTCCTCACGCTCCTGCTGGTTTCCATTTTGTCATAGGTTGCTGTATGGCCTCCCATTGCTGCTGCCTCCACCGCCACACTGTGGCTCCAAACACTGGTTTTGGCCCCGTGACTGGCCAAAGGAGTGAAGTGTGCAGTGATTCTAAGATCGACGGCACTCATCTGCATGTCATACTGACAGACAGTATTATTTCTCTTCCCCAGCAGACTCCAAGGGCATTTAAATTAAAGGTACAGTGTTCTGCACTAATATTAAGTCTCTCTGAAGCCTAGAAACACCCTTTTTTAAGTTAAATTCACAGCGAATTTATTCGACTCGAATCGAATATTGTCCACGAATTCGCCGAATCAGTCGAATCGAATTTTTCATTTCTTCGCTCATCTCTAATTGAGATATTGAATAAAATATTACTTTTTCAAAAGGGGTGTACTCATTTATGTTGAGCATTGTATATATATATATGACAGATGTTTAAAGCAGGGTTAGGTTATAAATAAATTACCCAAGCTTTGAACATCTCACAGAGAACTGTTCAATCCATCATCCGAAAATGGAAAGAGCATGGCACAACTGCAAACCTACCAAGACATGGCCGTCCACTTAAACTGTCCACTTAAACTGACAGGCCAGGCAAGGAAAGCATTAATCAGAGATGCAGCCAAGAGGCCCATGGTAACTCTGGAGGAGCTGCAGAGATCCACAGCTCAGGTGGGAGAATCTGTCTACAGGGACAACTATTAGTCGTGCACTTCATAAATCTGGCTTTTATGGAAGAGTGGCAAGAAGAAAGCCATTGTTGAAAGAAAGCCATAAGAAGTCCCATTTTCAATTTGCGAGAAGCCATGTGGGGGACACAGCAAACATGTGAAAGAAGGTGCTCTGGTCAGATGAGATCAAAATTGAACTTTTTGGCCTAAAAGCAAAACGCTATGTGTGGCGGAAAACTAACACTGCACATCACTCTGAACACACCATCCCCACCGTGAAACATGGTGGTGGCAGCATCATGTTGTGGGAATGCTTTTCTTCAGCAGGGACATGGAAGCTTCTCAGAGTTGGTGGGAAGAAGGATGGAGCCAAATACAGGGCAATCTTAGAAGAAAACCTGTTAGAGTCTGCAAAAGACTTGAGACTGGGGTGGAGGCTCACCTTCCAACAGGACAACGACCCTAAACATACAGCCAGAGCTACAATGGAATGGTTTAGATCAAAGCATATTCATGTGTTAGAATGGCCCAGTCAATGTCCAGACCTAAATCCAAATGAGAATCTGTAGCAAGACTTGAAAATTGCTGTTCACAGACGCTCTCCATCCAATCTGACAGAGCTTGAGCTATTATGCAAAGAAGAATTGGCAAAGATTTCACTCTCTAGATGTGCAAAGCTGGTAGAGACACCCAAAAAGACTTGCAGCTGTAATTGCAGCGAAAGGTGGTTCTACAAAGTATTGACTCCAGGGGGGCTGAATACAAATGCATACCACACTTTTCACATATTTATTTGTGAACAAATTTGAAAACTATTTATTATTTTCCTTCCACTTTACAATTATGTGCCACTTTGTGTTGGTCTATCACATAAAATCCTCAGTAAAATACATTTACGTTTTTGGTTGTAACATGACAAACTGTGGAAAATTTCCAGCAGTATGAATACTTTTTCAAGGCACTGTAGTATTTATTGATAATTTTTTATGAAATGGGTTTAGTAACACCTTAAATTGAGATAAATTATGTAAAGGTAACTTGAGTATGGCAGGGTTACAACTCCTGCAAGGTTTTTAATTGCTCAATCCAACAATTAAGAGCAAACCAGCACACCCCATTTGACCCCAACTATTGCCAAACTAGCTATTATCTAAACCACCCTATGTGATCCATTTTAATGCAAACCTAACCATTATCTAGACTATAAGTTCTTCTGTAACTCCTTGTAAAGCCAGTCTAACCCTTATTTAAATCCACCCTGTGCAACCTCTTGCAATGCCAGCCTAACTACTACCTAGTACTGCCCATGTGACCCCGTGTAATGATACCCTCATTGAAATCTAGAACCATCCGCTGTGACCACTTGTAATTGCTGCCTGTCATCTAGAACCATACTGTGCGACCCTTTGTAATGTCAGCCTTTTGGTTATCTTGAACCACCCAGTGGGACCCTTTGCAGTATTAGCCTATCCAACATCTTGAACCACCCCGTGTTGCCCCTTGTGACACCATCCTTTACTTATTTACTATACCTAGGTTTCAAAAGGTTCAGCTTTACTAAAAATTCCCACTTCTGTATGTTCTTCTGATCTCTTATAGTCTCAGGAATTGTAATTATAAATGCCCAAATTTTACAGAATAGTAGATAATTGTATCTAGTGATATAAGGCTCTTCTAAGGGTTGGATGAATCTACAAATCTAAATTGTTCATTATAGCATCTCTGTGTATGGCCAGGCTTCGTTATTCATTGCCCTTGCTTATTTATAACACCTCCAAATTTCTGGATTTAAATTTTGCTTTTTGTGTACATTATAAATTGTTCCATTTGGGCCCCCTTTCCAAGTGCAACAGTGGTATCAAATACTCAGCACTCCTGTCACCTTATTTACATTAGTTTCTCATTGAAGCCATTTGGTGGTGTGATGACGGTCATGGGATTGGTGATTTTGAGAGGCCTGTACAGAAGAAAATATAGATGCTTGCAATCAATTTTATTTTCCATTAGGACCTAAAACTTTTGTTGGTGCTAGGTACTACAGGTTTTAGATTACAGGCAACTGGAAAAAAAAACAGAGCTATAAAGCAGTTAATCCAACTTTTAAAAGATGGCCCAGTAGTCTGATCAGTCGCTAGGTGGAACATCTCCACATTTAGTTTAGCGTTCATAAATTAGTCCCTTCATCTTGTCAGTGTTCAGACTGAAGGTACCAGAAAGGGAAGGTCATCTGTGCAACGACAAGTAGGTTCTAATGATCTAGTGAGCAGGTTATAATACTGATTCCATGAAAAGATCATGTAGTGTCACCGTGCTGATTAATCAGAGTGGATGGGTGACATTGCATTTCAGCCTAACAAATTTATATTTCATCAACATATGGCGTGTGGATTTAGGTGTCAAAACCCAAGGAATTAGAAATGGTAATTTTCCATCATTAAAGGTGAAATGTGATCTGTCACAACAACTGGAACATGTCTGCGTGCTAGCACAAATAATTCTTATGATTGGGGATCATTATGGATGTCAAGCGGACTCCATTAAGTTGTATAAAGGAATTATCCTTGACGTCCAAGCCCAAACTGCTGCCTAGACACAGGCAGGGCATTGATCTCTCAGCTGTACCCTGCACTGGGGGCTGGAAAATTGCTGTATTTTCTTAATGATAAAACTGTGTTAATAAACAGTGCTGAGATCTAAGGAACGGCTGGAGAAGAGCACAGGGCATTAAGTGCTCCTACCATTAGTCTGATGGTAACTACTCTGCTTGATCAATTAGGTTTTTCAGTTCCTGCGCCAACCAAATTCCCCAGAAATTGCTGCTCTTTCAGAGTCATGGATCCAGCCCACGGTTCACATGAAAGGTGTTTTCTTCCCAATTCTACTGAATTCCTATACTCATCTAAGTAAATTCCCTGTTCAGTCCACCATCCTGGCACATAATATTGTGTCAGGTGCCCAGGCAGTCAGGAGAAACATGTGCAACTACTAAAAGAACTACAAGCCTCAGCATACTTGTGTACATTCAGCTAAATGGGAATTTTACCAATATAATTGACTGCACTATATAAGTACTTACAATAAATAAAACAAATACATAAATATATAGCCAAATGAGTTGTGTAGCAAGCTAAAGGTGTATAGAAATAGCATTTTTAAAAATTTGCGCTGCTGGTGTTGAGAACCGTAAGTGGCATATCCACATTTTAAGTGGCTTTTAGGACTTTCGACATGGGTGTCAGTCCCTGCTGTTCCTCTGAAAAGCAACCTGCAGCAGAAGAGATAATGTCACCTTCTAAATGCCTTTTTTGGGGGATTTTTTTTTCTTTTGTCAAATCCCAGTTCCATTGACTTCAATGGCTAAGTTTGACAAGTGCTGCTGCCTTTCTTGATGATTAATTATAATCATTTATTGAAGATAAAATATTACAAGTAGATCAAACACATTTCAGGGAAATTGCCTACCCCTTCTTCAGGGCTGTTTTTTTTGGAGAATGGTTAGACTTTGAAAGGGTTAAACCAATTCAATTAGCAGTTTTACAGCATGCTGGCGTGTTGTGGAGCAGAGACACAGGTCTTATCAACAAGTTGGTTTGGTAGCTGAGAGATTCTAAACTTTTCACCGCTCTATCCGAAATTTAAAAAAATGTCAAGGACTTGTCTATGTTGTCTAGCAGAGGTCTCTGCATCATGATGTTGGCTAAACAGAATTAAAACATTGTTAACAGTTAAAGCAGAACAGTTAAGGCAGACAGATAAGTTCTCATATTTGTACATCAAGTGTGGATTTATTTGTTTTACTGAAGCTCAACTTTAAAGCCCAACTCTACTAAATATTTCTAATTTTTTAATATTTTTTTGTGGATAGAGCAGGGAAAGCTTAAAGTATTGATTATGTTTATATCGCCCTCTTTAATCCTTATTTTTTCACAGGACAGTAAGCGATGAGAAGAATCTCCAACATGGACACAAAAAAAATTAGCACTTTTTTTAGAGAGTGAGTTATGATTACAATATTTTATTGCTGGCCATGCTTTCATGTCCCAGTGACAACCACTCCACCCATTTTATTTGCCTAGTATCATAGGCTCATAGCACAGGAAGTGAGAGAAAATCTCTACAATGCGGGTCACAGACACAAAGAATAATCTAAGAAGAATGTTACCTTTTCCCAAAACTACTTAAAGCTAATACAATGTAGACTTGGTAACTATGACCTAGATGTCTAGTGTCTTCTGCATACTAATTTACTTCTATTCTGATCACCGGTCAGTGGTTATTTCCCCTTATTTATTCTCCTTAGTCCTCAGTGTTGGCAGAATGATCACATTGGCCACCAAGTCGAAGACAGAGACAAGGACACTCCAGCTCTTGAGCAACTGCAAGTATCTGCGTACCCTCACAGCTGTTAGCTATTTTCTAAGTTTTCTTGCCAGGAAAAACATTGGGCAGTGAAGTGTTAAAACAGCAAGAGTGTTGCTGCCCAACTTCTCAGCACTTAGCTGAGTCTCACAGAGGACACAGAATGGGCTCCTGTGACTAATACTGATGTTATGGTGTTTACTAAGAAGGTCACATAAAATGCATATGCTGCGCATTAGCAGACCGTTCACAGGGGACAGCCCACCATGTCATCTGGGAGTATGAGAGCAAAACTGTGCTGGCCTTATAATATACCTAATTAATGGCTTTGCAATTGCAATCGTAAATGACTAAAGGGAACCATTATGAGTGCCATACATGTCTGAATTGAATACTATAAAAAACTAAAATACTTTAAAAGAAATAAATAAACTATATTCATAGATAGATAGATAGATAGATAGATAGATAGATAGATAGATAATATATATACATGGTGGTATCGAGAAGTTTCAAGACTAGTTTTGTAACACGCTAACAGATGGCAGAACAAGGTTGCACACACAGTCACAGGGAGCACCGACCTTCATAAGTCAGTGTGCACAAGACATCATCCTGTGCAACTGGTGCTATTCTGACCATGTGTGTTACCATGTCTGCTATTTCATCATGGACAGTAAGTTAGAACAAAGAAAAAATATGAAATTCTGTGTGAAACTGGACAAATCAGCAATAGAGACGTTTGGCATGATTCGGCAAATTTACGGCGATGCTGCAATGAGTCGTTCGAACTGATTTGAGTGGTACGCATGCTTCAAGAGTGGAAGAACATCACTGGAAGATGACAAGAGATCAGGAAGGCCTTCAATGAGCTCACCACCAGAAAATGTCAATACCATTCGGCAACTTGTGTATGATGATCATCGGAGAATCCACAACATTGCTGCCATTGCCGGTGTGTCATACAGATCATTCCAGGTAGTCCTCACGTGCGTTTTGAATATACGCCGAGTTGCTGCCAAGTTTTTGCCCAGGCTGCAATGATCTCATTTCCGCATCCACCCTACTCGCCAGATTTGGCTCATGCAAAATTCGCCCTTTTCCCAAACATGAAGCTCTGGTTTAAAGATCACCATTTTGTCAACATTGTGGGGTTCCAGCGCGAATGGCAGAAGGTGCAACACATTCCAGAAGTGGCAGGAAAGCTGGGAGCACTGTATTGCTGTGCAAGGGGACTATTCTTGTAAACAGAACTAGTCTCGAAACTATTTGATACCACCTTGTGTATATATATATATATATATATATATATATATACTGTATTGCCAAACATATTGGGACACCCCTCCAAATCACTGGATTCAGGTGTTCCAATCACCTCCATTTCTACAGGTGTATAAAATCAAGCACCTAGGCATGCAGACAAACATTTGTGAAAGAATGGGTCGCTCTCAGGAACTCAGTGAATTCAAGCATTATAATTAGAGATGAGCGAATCGAAGTATCCGAAGTGGAATTCGAGTCGAATATCGGAAAAATTTCGATTCGTGCCGAATCCGAAAAACAGCCTAATTCGGACGCGCGAATCGAAATTTTTCAGAAAATGGCGGCTGACATGTGCGGCGACGGAGCGGGGATGTCGGGGAAGGCGCGCAGACAAGGCGCGCTGCCCCATAATGCATTCCTCAACGACATGTGATCGCATCAGCCAATCAGCAGCCAGCCAGCCAGCACTGTGTAATGGTCGAGGTATATATAGCGGCCATTTTGGAAATCTTCATTTGCCTGCAGTCATTGAACAGAGGCAGACCGCTCTGTACTAGGGACAGGGACAGAGTTAGGGCCACAGAAACGAGAATTGGGGACAGAGAGAAGTTACTTAGGGACAGAGAACCATTACTCAGGGACACAGACTTGTTAATGAGGGCCACAGAATCGTTATTTAGGGACAAAGAAACGCTAGTTAGGGCCACAGAATTCATACTCAGGGACAGACAGAATTGTTACTCAGTGCCAGAGAATTGTTACTTAGGGCCACAGAAACGTTATTAGGGCCACAGAATTTTTACTCAGGGACAGACAGAATTGTTACTGAGTGCCAGAGAATTGTTACTCAGGGACAGACAGAATTGTTACTGAGTGCCAGAGAATTCTTACTCAGGGCCACAGAATTCATTCTCAGGGACAGACAGAATTGTTACTCAGGGACAGACAGAATTGTTACTGAGTGCCAGAGAATTGTTACTCAGGGACAGACAGAATTGTTACTGAGTGCCAGAGAATTGTTACTCAGGGACAGACAGAATTGTTACTGAGTGCCAGAGAATTGTTACTCAGGGACAGACAGAATTGTTACTGAGTGCCAGAGAATTGTTACTCAGGGACAGACAGAATTGTTACTGAGTGCCAGAGAATTGTTACTCAGGGACAGACAGAATTGTTACTGAGTGCCAGAGAATTGTTACTCGCACAGACACAAAATTGTTACTTGCACAGACACAGAATTGTTACTCGCACAGACACAGAATTGTTACTCAGGGCCACAGAATTCATACTCAGGGACAGACAGAATTGTTACTGAGTGCCAG
This sequence comes from Staurois parvus, assembly GCF_062004578.1. NCBI lineage: Eukaryota > Metazoa > Chordata > Amphibia > Anura > Ranidae > Staurois > Staurois parvus. The sequence continues at coordinate 5,728,597 of NW_028317982.1, forward strand.
AGAATTGTTACTCAGGGACAGACAGAATTGTTACTGAGTGCCAGAGAATTCTTACTCAGGGACAGACAGAATTGTTACTGAGTGCCAGAGAATTGTTACTCTCACAGACACAAAATTGTTACTTGCACAGACACAGAATTGTTACTCGCACAGAGACAGAATTGTTACTCAGGGCCACAGAATTCATACTCAGGGACAGACAGAATTGTTACTGAGTGCCAGAGAATTGTTACTCAGGGACAGACAGAATTGTTACTGAGTGCCAGAGAATTGTTACTCTCACAGACACAAAATTGTTACTTGCACAGACACAGAATTGTTACTTGCACAGACACACAATTGTTACTCAGGGCCACAGAATTCATACTCAGGGACAGACAGAATTGTTACTGAGTGCCAGAGAATTCTTACTCAGGGCCACAGAATTCATACTCAGGGACAGACAGAATTGTTACTCAGGGACAGACAGAATTGTTACTGAGTGCCAGAGAATTGTTACTCAGGGACAGACAGAATTGTTACTGAGTGCCAGAGAATTCTTACTCAGGGACAGACAGAATTGTTACTGAGTGCCAGAGAATTGTTACTCTCACAGACACAAAATTGTTACTTGCACAGACACAGAATTGTTACTCGCACAGAGACAGAATTGTTACTCAGGGCCACAGAATTCATACTCAGGGACAGACAGAATTGTTACTGAGTGCCAGAGAATTGTTACTCAGGGACAGACAGAATTGTTACTGAGTGCCAGAGAATTGTTACTCTCACAGACACAAAATTGTTACTTGCACAGACACAGAATTGTTACTTGCACAGACACACAATTGTTACTCAGGGCCACAGAATTCATACTCAGGGACAGACAGAATTGTTACTGAGTGCCAGAGAATTCTTACTCAGGGCCACAGAATTCATACTCAGGGACAGACAGAATTGTTACTCAGGGACAGACAGAATTGTTACTGAGTGCCAGAGAATTGTTACTCAGGGACAGACAGAATTGTTACTGAGTGCCAGAGAATTCTTACTCAGGGACAGACAGAATTGTTACTGAGTGCCAGAGAATTGTTACTCTCACAGACACAAAATTGTTACTTGCACAGACACAGAATTGTTACTCGCACAGAGACAGAATTGTTACTCAGGGCCACAGAATTCATACTCAGGGACAGACAGAATTGTTACTGAGTGCCAGAGAATTGTTACTCAGGGACAGACAGAATTGTTACTGAGTGCCAGAGAATTGTTACTCTCACAGACACAAAATTGTTACTTGCACAGACACAGAATTGTTACTTGCACAGACACACAATTGTTACTCAGGGCCACAGAATTCATACTCAGGGACAGACAGAATTGTTACTGAGTGCCAGAGAATTCTTACTCAGGGCCACAGAATTCATACTCAGGGACAGACAGAATTGTTACTCAGGGACAGACAGAATTGTTACTGAGTGCCAGAGAATTGTTACTCAGGGACAGACAGAATTGTTACTGAGTGCCAGAGAATTCTTACTCAGGGACAGACAGAATTGTTACTGAGTGCCAGAGAATTGTTACTCTCACAGACACAAAATTGTTACTTGCACAGACACAGAATTGTTACTCGCACAGAGACAGAATTGTTACTCAGGGCCACAGAATTCATACTCAGGGACAGACAGAATTGTTACTGAGTGCCAGAGAATTGTTACTCAGGGACAGACAGAATTGTTACTGAGTGCCAGAGAATTGTTACTCTCACAGACACAAAATTGTTACTTGCACAGACACAGAATTGTTACTTGCACAGACACACAATTGTTACTCAGGGCCACAGAATTCATACTCAGGGACAGACAGAATTGTTACTGAGTGCCAGAGAATTGTTACTCAGGGACAGACAGAATTGTTACTGAGTGCCAGAGAATTGTTACTCTCACAGACACAAAATTGTTACTTGCACAGACACAGAATTGTTACTCGCACAGAGACAGAATTGTTACTCAGGGCCACAGAATTCATACTCAGGGACAGACAGAATTGTTACTGAGTGCCAGAGAATTGTTACTCGCACAGACACAAAATTGTTACTTGCACAGACACAGAATTGTTACTCGCGCAGACACAGAATTGTTACTCAGGGCCACAGAATTCATACTCAGGGACAGACAGAATTGTTACTGAGTGCCAGAGAATTGTTACTCAGGGACAGACAGAATTGTTACTGAGTGCCAGAGAATTGTTACTCAGGGACAGACAGAATTGTTACTGAGTGCCAGAGAATTGTTACTCAGGGACAGACAGAATTGTTACTGAGTGCCAGAGAATTGTTACTCAGGGACAGACAGAATTGTTACTGAGTGCCAGAGAATTGTTACTCAGGGACAGACAGAATTGTTACTGAGTGCCAGAGAATTGTTACTCAGGGACAGACAGAATTGTTACTGAGTGCCAGAGAATTGTTACTCGCACAGACACAAAATTGTTACTTGCACAGACACAGAATTGTTACTCGCACAGACACAGAATTGTTACTCGCACAGACACAGAATTGTTACTCAGGGCCACAGAATTCATACTCAGGGACAGACAGAATTGTTACTGCGTGCCAGAGAATTGTTACTCAGGGACACCTAATCGTTGAATTAAATAGTATGTCAGACAACATGCAGAGGAGTGGCAGAGGAGGCAATGTTTTAGGAGCGAGCAGACGTGGCAGCAGAGGAAGGGGTCGAGGCAGCAGTATTCGCAGCCAGAGGCCAGTGCTCCCGGTGTCATCCAGCGGTCGTGTCTCCACCGACAACCCTGCCGTCATTGATTGGTTGGCTCGGTCGTCTTCCTCTTCCCAGGTCACCTCTGACACCTACAGCCAACGGTCGGTGGGTACGTCAGACACAACCGTTAGTTGGCATGGCCCGGGACCAAGCCCACTGAAATCACGTGTCCTCTACCTGCCCCTGTCCTTTGCTGTTCCCTCACCAAGCGAAGTATCGCATGCTGTGGGCTCAGCCCCACTGTACAGTGAGGAAGAGCTAACAGAGGGCGGTCAGGAACGGGGGGAGACATCGGCCTTTTCAGCAGCCAAGCGAACAAGTACTGGCGAGGAGAGTGGCTCGGTAGCCGGTCTAGAGACAGGTCTGTCTCCTGACCCAGACGCAGCCGAGGGGGCTAGTAGTGAGGCGGAGACCCTACTTGATGATGAGGAGGTTGATCGCACTTGGCAGCCTCGTCGTCATCAGGCAATTTCTTCCGCATCATCAGGAGAAGAGGGTGGCAGCTTGGCAGCGAGCAAAACAGTCGGTGGGTTGCCCAGGAGACAGCAGCAGGGTCGCATCAGTGTCAGTGGAGCCAAACGTCCACGGAGTAGAGCACCAGCTCCACTGCAGCCTACCACCACGGCCAGTAGTGGTGCCGGTGCGCACGGAGGAAGTAGCAGTCAGCCAGTGAAGAGTAGCGGGGGCAAAGTTTCCTACTCGGTGGTGTGGCAATTTTTCCTCAAGCCGCCCGAGGAAGTAAACGTAGCCGTATGTCGACTATGTGGCCAGAAATGCAAGCGTGGCCAGGGGGCCCATGTTGGGACTACAGCGTTGCGTCAGCATATGCAGCGTCACCATTCGGTGGCCTGGGAAAACCGTGATAAACATACGGCGGTTCTGCCTGCCCCAGCCCCCGCTCCATCACCCGCTCCGTTACTTGCTCCGTCACCCGACGTCGTCAATCGCCCTCTATCAGCCAGTCAAGGCTCCAACACCTCTGCTGAGGGGAGTTGTCGCTCATTGGCATCTTCCGCTCGTTCAGATGCTCCTTCTCCTGCTACTCCTCTTCTCGGATTCCGTCAACAGTCTTTCTTGGAATCCGTATCCAAGAGACAACAGTTTGCGAGCACGCACCCGACGGTGCAAAAGCTGAACGTCCTCCTGTCCAAGTTGCTGGTGCTGCAGTCCCTCCCTTTCCAACTGGTGGACTCAGCACCTTTCCGAGAAATGATGGCTTGTGCCGCGCCGCGGTGGAGAGTGCCAAGCCGTCATTTCTTTGCCCAAAAGGCAGTGCCAGCCCTGCATTCACATGTAGAAGAGATGGTGGGCCAGTCTTTGAGCATGTCGGTCTCTGCCAAAGTGCACGGCAGCGCCGACGTGTGGAGCTGTAACTACGGTCAGGGACAGTACATGTCATTTACGGCCCACTGGGTGAACGTGGTGCCGGCACAGCCGCACCAGCAACTTGGACAGGTCACGACGCTTTTGCCTCCACGTTTGCACGTCCTTGGTCCAGCAAGCATGTCCGCCTCTACCACCTCTTTTTCCGCCGTGTCCTCAGCCGCCACCCCCGTGCCAAGTCCCATTACCCGACCGGCATATCACATGTGCAGGGCGCAACGGTGTCACGCTGTGCTGCACCTGGTATGCCTTGGCGAACGTAGTCACACAGGGGAGGAACTGCTGAGTGTAATGAACAGAGAAATCGACAGATGGCTGTCTCCGCGCAAACTAAAAATCGGAACCATGTTGACTGACAACGGAAAGAACATGGTGTCTGCTCTGCGTCAAGGAAGGTTGTGCCATGCGCCATGCATGGCTCACGTGTTCAATCTGGTTGTCAAGCGGTTCCTAAAATCCACCATCCCACTGCAAGACATCCTTAAAATGTCACGTAAACTGTGCATGCATTTCAGCCATTCCTACACCGCAAAGAACACCCTCATTGAGCTGCAGCGGCAGAACGGAATTCCACAGCATCGCCTGATCTGCGACGTTGCAACAAGGTGGAATTCAACCCTACACATGTTAGACCGCCTTTACGAGCAGCGAAAGGCCATCACCGATTTCCTGATGTTACAAGCGGATAAAGGTACTCCCCTGTGTAACTTAGATGTCAGCCATTGGCAGCTCATGCGTGACACCTGCCGCTTGCTCAGGCCCTTTGAGGAGGCCACGCTATTCGTGAGTCGGCAGGACTATGGGATGAACGACGTCATTCCTCTGTTGCACGTCCTGGAACAAATGCTGTTAACAATGGCTGGTCAGGGTGCGGTAGACGTGGCGCACAGATCTCAACGCCACATGACCCCTGTGGGGGCAGGACAGGAAGAAGAGGAGGAGGTAGAGGAGGACATTTGTGCTCAGGAATTATTGAGTGAAATGGGTGGTTTTTCCACTCAGCGGACAGGAGTGGAGGAGCAGGAGCATCTGGTAGAGGAGGAGGAGGAGGAGACAGAGGACCCAGACGCACCGTGGCAGTATGCTGTGGAGATGGAGGCAGGGAGTCCCTCGCATTCCTTGGCACAAATGGCCCATAGCATGCTCGGTTGCTTGCGTAGCGACAGCCGAATAATAACCATCAGACAGAGGGATGACTTTTGGCTGTCCACCTTGTTGGACCCTCGCTACCGGTCCAAAATGGTGGCCTTTTTCACACCTGCTGAGAGGGAGGCCAAAATTACGTACTATAAAAACCACCTATGTAGTCAGTTGGTCTCTGCCTTTGTGCGCCATCGTCCATCCTCAGACACTGTGGGCCCTGTGCGCTCGCGTTCCGCTGGCATGGCAGCAGGGGAGGGGTGGGGTGGTAGGAGCAGTGGCAGCTCCACCAGCAGCGGCTGCCTCAGTCTGCAGTCGATGATGAGTAGCTTTCTTCACCAGCGCAGTGAGGAAACTACTAACCAGCCGCAGCAGCAGCAGCAGCATCAGGTGGACCTGGAGCAGGAGCTCAAACAACAGGCTTGGGCCTACTTGGACAGCACCCTGCCAACCGAGGTAGACAATCCCCTTGACTACTGGGCAACGAAACTTGACCTTTGGCCCCAACTAGCTGAATTTGCCCTTGAAAGGCTGTCATGCCCGGCCAGTAGCGTGGCATCGGAGCGCGTGTTTAGTGCGGCAGGAGGTATTGTAACTCCGCGGAGGACACGACTGTCCACCCAAAGTGTGGAGAGACTCACGTTTGTGAAAATGAATCAGGCGTGGATTAGTCTGGATTTCAAACCACCAGTTCCTGACACAACTGACTAAATCCGCCATGAATCATGCCTCAAACATGTGCCACTTTCAGGTCTCCTCACACTGCTGGTGTGTTGAATTTTTTGACATAGGGTGCTGGCAGATTACGGGCCTCCTATAGCTGCTGCCAGGCCCCTAATCTGCCATAGGCCCCTATATACCACCTCCTCCTGCTGCTGCCAGGTCCAGAGTCTCTCATGGGTCCCTGTACGGCCTCCCATTGCTGCTGTCTCCATCGCCACACTCTGCTGCCATGTGCCACTTTCAGGTCTCTTCACACTGCTGGTGTGTTAAATTTTTTGACATAGGGTGCAGGCAGATTACGGGCCTCACATAGCTGCTGCCAGGCCCCTAATCTGCCATGGGCCCCTATATACCGCCTCCTCATGCTGCTGCCAAGTCCAGAGTCTGTCATGGTCCCTGTACGGCCTCCCATTGCTGCTGTCTCCATCGCCACACTCTGCCATGTGCCACTTTCAGGTCTCCTCACACTGCTGGTGTGTTGAATTTTTTGACATAGGGTGCTGGCAGATTACGGGCCTCCTATAGCTGCTGCCAGGCCCCTAATCTGCCATGGGCCCCTATATACCGCCTCCTCATGCTGCTGCCAAGTTCAGAGTCTGTCATGGGTCCCTGTACGGCCTCCCATTGCTGCTGTCTCCATCGCCACACTCTGCCATGTGCCACTTTCAGGTCTCCTCACACTGCTGGTGTGTTGAATTTTTTGACATAGGGTGCTGGCAGATTACGGGCCTCCTATAGCTGCTGCCAGGCCCCTAATCTGCCATAAGCCCCTATATACCGCCTCCTCATGCTGCTGCCAAGTCCAGAGTCTGTCATGGGTCCCTGTACGGCCTCCCATTGCTGCTGTCTCCATCGCCACACTCTGCCATGTGCCACTTTCAGGTCTCCTCACACACTGCTGGTGTGTTGAATTTTTTGACATAGGGTGCTGGCAGATTACGGGCCTCCTATAGCTGCTGCCAGGCCCCTAATCTGCCGTAGGCCCCTATATACCGCCTCCTCATGCTGCTGCCAGGTCCAGAGTCTCTCATGGGTCCCTGTACGGCCTCCCATTGCTGCTGTCTCCATCGCCACACTCTGCCATGTGCCACTTTCAGGTCTCCTCACACTGCTGGTGTGTTCCATTTTTTGTCATAGGGTGCTGGCAGATTATGGGCCTCCCATAACTGCTGCCAGGCCCCTAATCTGCCATGGGCCCCTATACCGACTCCTCATGCTGTGACGTTGCAACAAGGTGGAATTCAACCCTACATATGTTAGACCGCCTTTACGAACAGCAAAAGGCCATCACAGATTTCCTGATGTTAAAAGCAGATAAAGGTACTCCCTGTGTAACTTAGATGTCAGCCATTGGCAGCTCATGCGTGACACCTGCGCTTGCTCAGGCCCTTTGAGGAGGCCACGCTATTCGTGAGTCGGCAGGACTATGGGATGAACGACGTCATTCCTCTGTTGCACGTCCTGGAACAAATGCTGTTAACAATGGCTGGTCAGGGTGCGGTAGACGTGGCGCACAGATCTCAACGCCACATGGCCCCTGTGGGGGCAGGACTGGAAGAAGAGGAGGAGGTAGAGGAGGACATTGGTGCTCAGGAATTATTGAGTGAAATGGGTGGTTTTTCCACTCAGCGGACAGGAGTGGAGGAGCAGGAGCATCTGGTAGAGGAGGAGGAAGAGGAGACAGAGGACCTAGACGCACCGTGGCAGTATGCTGTGGAGATGGAGGCAGGGAGTCCCTCGCATTCCTTGGCACAAATGGCCCATAGCATGCTCGGTTGCTTGCGTAGCGACAGCCGAATAATAACCATCAGACAGAGGGATGACTTTTGGCTGTCCACCTTGTTGGACCCTCGCTACCGTTCAAAAATGGTGGCCTTTTTCACACCTGCTGAGAGGGAGGCCAAAATAACGTACTATAAAAAACACCTATGTAGTCAGCTGGTCTCTGCCTGTCTGCGCCAACGTCCATCCTCAGACACTGTGGGCCCTGTGCGCTCGTGTTCCGCTGCCATGGCAGCAGGGGAGGGGTGGGGTGGTAGGAGCAGTGGCAGCTCCACCAGCAGCGGCTGCCTCAGTCTGCAGTCGATGATGAGTAGCTTTCTTCACCAGCGCAGTGAGGAAACTACTAACCAGCCGCAGCAGCAGCAGCAGCATCAGGTGGACCTGGAGCAGGACCTCAAACAACAGGCTTAGGCCTACTTGGACAGCACCCTGCCAACCGAGGTAGACAATCCCCTTGACTACTGGGCAACGAAACTTGACCTTTGGCCCCAACTAGCTGAATTTGCCCTTGAAAGGCTGTCATGCCCGGCCAGTAGCGTGGCATCGGAGCGCGTGTTTAGTGCGGCAGGAGGTATTGCAACTCCGCGGAGGACACGACTGTCCACCCAAAGTGTGGAGAGACTCACGTTTGTGAAAATGAATCAGGCGTGGATTAGTCTGGATTTCAAACCACCAGTTCCTGACACAACTGACTAAATCCGCCATGAATCATGCCCCAAACATGTGCCACTTTCAGGTCTCCTCACACTGCTGGTGTGTTCCATTTTTTGTCATAGGGTGCTGGCAGATTACGGGCCTCCCATAGCTGCTGCCAGGCCCCTAATCTGCCATGGGCCCCTATACCGCCTCCTCATGCTGCTGCCAAGTCCAGAGTCTCTCATGGGTCCCTGTACGGCCTCCCATTGCTGCTGCCTCCATCGCCACACTCTGCCATGTGCCACTTTCAGGTCTCCTCACACTGCTGGTGTGTTCCATTTTTTGTCATAGGGTGCTGGCAGATTACGGGCCTCCCATAGCTGCTGCCAGGCCCCTAATCTGCCATGGGCCCCTATACCGCCTCCTCATGCTGCTGCCAGGTCCAGAGTCTCTCATGGGTCCCTGTACGGCCTCCCATTGCTGCTGTCTCCATCGCCACACTCTGCCATGTGCCACTTTCAGGTCTCCTCACACTGCTGGTGGGTTCCATTTTTTGTCATAGGGTGCTGGCAGATTACGGGCCTCCCATAGCTGCTGCCAGGCCCGTAATCTGCCATGGGCCCCCGTACCGACTCCTCATGCTGCTGCCAGGCCCGTAATCTGTCATGGGCCACTGTTGTCGCTTGTTGGCATATTCCGCTCGTTCAGATGCTCCTTCTCCTGCTACTCCTCTTCACGGATTCCGTCAGCAGTCTTTCTTGGAATCCGTTTCCAAGAGACAACAGTTTGCGAGCACGCACCCGACGGTGCAGAAGCTGAACGTCCTCCTGTCCAAGTTGCTGCTGCCAGGCTCGTAATCTGTCATGCGCCCCTGTACCGCCTCCTCATGCTGCTGCCAGGTCCAGAGTGTGTCATGGGCCCCCGTACCGACTCCTCATGCTGCTGCCAGGCCCGTAATCTGTCATGGGCCCCTGTACCGCCTCCCCATGCTGCTGCCAGGTCCAGAGTGTGTCATGGGTCCCTGTACGGCCTCCCATTGCTGCTGCCAGGCCCGTAATCTGCCATGGGCCCCTGTACCGACTCCTCATGCTGCTGCCAGGCCCGTAATCTGTCATGGGCCCCTGTACCGCCTCCTCATGCTGCTGCCAGGTCCAGAGTGTGTCATGGGTCCCTGTACGGCCTCCCATTGCTGCTGTCTCTATCGCCACACTCTGCCATGTGCCACTTTCAGGTCTCCTCACACTGCTGGTGGTTTCCATTTTTGTCATAGGGTGCTGTATGGCCTCCCATTGCTGCTGCCTCCACCGCCACACTGTGGCTCCACACTCTGGTTTTGGCCCCGTGACTGCCCAAATGAGTGAAGTGTGCGGTGATTCTAAGATCGACGGCACTCATCTGCATGTCATACTGACTGACAGTATTATTTCTCTTCCCCAGCAGACTCCAAGGGCATTTAAATTAAAGGTACAGTGTTCTGCACTAATATTAAGTCTCTCTGAAGCCTAGAAACACCCTTTTTTAAGTTAAATTCACAGCGAATTTATTCGACTCGAATCGAATATTGTCCACGAATTCGCCGAATCAGTCGAATCGAATTTTTCATTTCTTCGCTCATCTCTAATTATAATGTGATAGGTTGCCACCTGTGCAATAAGTCCATCCATGAAATTTCCTTGCTACTAAATATTCCACAGTTACTTGTTAGTGGTATTATAGCAAAGAGGATGCATTTGGGAACGACAGTAACCCAGCCATGAAGTGGTAGGCCACAGTATGCGGGGTCAGCATATGGTGCAGTGCACAGCGCGTGGAAGTCAGCAACTGTCTGCAGAGTCAATAACTAAAGACCTCCAAACTTCGTGTGGCCTTCAGAGTAGCACAACTACAGTGAGTAGCCGAGCAGCTGCATCCAAGCTTTACATCACCAAGTGCAATGCAAAGTGTCAGATGCAGTGGTGTGAAACACACCGCCACTGGACTCTAGAGCAGTGGAGATGTGTTCTCTGGCGTAATGAATCACGCTTCTCTATCTCGCAATCCAATGGATATGTCTGGGTTTGGTGGTTCCCAGAAGAACGGTACTTGTCTGACTGCATTGTGCCAAGTGTAAAGTTTGGTGGAGGGGGGATTATGGTGTGGGGTGGTTTTTCAGGGGTTGGTTTTGGCCCCTTAGGTCTAGTGAAGGGAACTCTTAAGGTGTCAGCATACCAAGACATTTTGGACTACTTCATGCTCCCAGCTTTGTGGGAACAGTTTGGGGATGGCCCCTTCCTGTGCCCACATGACTGCGCACCTCTGCACAAAGCAAGATCCATAAAGATGTGGATGAGCGAGTTTGGGGTGGAGGAACTTGACTGGCCTGCACAGAGTCCTGACCTCAACCTGATAGAACACCTTTGAGATGAATTAGAGTGGAGACTGCGAGCCAGACCTTCTCGTCCGACATCAGTGCCTGACCTCACAAATGTGCTTCTGGAAGAACGGTCAAACATTCCCATAGAAACCCTCCTAAACCTTGTGGACAGCCTTCCCAGAAGAGTTGAAGCTGTTATAGCTGCAATGGGTGGGCCAACTCAATATTGAACCCTACGGACTAAGACTGGGATGCCATTAAGGTTCATGTGCGTGTAAAGGCAGGCATCCCAATACTTTTGGCAATATAGTGTATGTACAATATATATATATTTTATTTATTTATTTAAGGTACTTATATAGTGCTGTCAATTTACGCAGCGCTTTACACATATATATATTGAACATTCACATTAGTCCCTAACCCTCAAGGGGTGTACAATCTAAGGTCCCTAACGTACATTCATACATACACATATTAGGGCCAATTTAGACAGGATCCAATTAACCTACCAGCATGTCTTTGGCGTGTGGGAGGAAACCGGAGTACCCGGAGGAAACCCACGCAAGCACAGGGAGAACATGCAAACTCCATGCAGGAGGCGCCATGGTCGGGAATCGAACCCATGACCCATTTAGATGTGCTAACCACTAAGCCACTGTACTGCCCATATATATATATATATATATATATATATATATATATATTTATATACACATGTTACTCAAGCATGGTAAGAACCTAAATCTAATGGTATTGGCCTCTTGCAGTTCCTATAGAGCTGTGCTCAGAGAGGGATAGGAACAAGCAGTATCAATCAGTTCACTAGCGTGCTGACAAGGAGCATGCTGATAGGAGGAGAAAGCAGAGTGACCAGTGGATTAACCTATCATTCTGCTGCTTCTCCTTCACTGTCCAGTCTCAGACTAAGAGCTGGCTCACACCACTTACAGTGAGACTACGTTGGGCTGCTATTTGAGCACAGTCCCACCATATGGACAATGCAAAATGCCTTGTCACTTATGTGCCTGTTTAACACCACTGCATTGAGGTGGTGTGCTGCAAAAAAGGACTGCATGCAGTACTTTTTATCAGTGCTGCACAGTGTGAGGCAATCCACTGCCTCGCACTGCAAAGCCATCAATTGAACTTTATGAGATGTTTGCTTGATATCTGAACAAAGTTCAATTAAAAAAATTGGAAACAGTGCAATGTGCCAATCTCAGCGCATCACCACTGCACCGATCTCACCCCCACTGCACCCAAGGCAGCGGCTGGTGTGAGCCAGCCCTCAGGGCAGGTCGATTACAGCCTGGCATTTGAAGAAGTGGCTTAAACCATGTTGGCTTTCATTCAACCTAAAGAACTGAGAAAATCTAGTGGTACAAAAGAAGTATTGCAGGAGTTGGCTCTGGATTAAAGGAGAGTGTTGGAGAAAATGTTGCCTTCTTCTTCTGTTTTAATGGAAAAATTTTGTTTTCTTATTTTTACTAGCGTTCTCCTTTAACCAGTAACCAATTTTAACCTAGTTAGCCTCTACAGCTATCATAGGGGCATACCATGTGAATACATGGCCTACTACTTTGACTACATTGTTGCGTCAAAACAACATTGCAGGTTACATGCTATATTTTGCATGGCTGAAGATAGGATGAATCACACACTGTCTTTTTATATCCTGCAGTGGAGTGATATCTCTCCTTGAACTTCCAGTTCACACAAACTGCTGTGGCATGCGTGTAGGCAGGTTAAGGTTGGGCCCACTAGGTGGCCCACTTAAGCGTGTGGCTCTTTTAAATCCTTCCAGTTGGAGGGTGAGTTCACTTCCTCTCTGGCAGGATCCCCTTAAATATGGTGGCAGGGGGTTGGTGAGTGGAGTGGGTCATGGGAGGAGTAGCTATGAGGTGAACTATCACCTAAAGGACGGAGACGTTCCTACCCTTGTAGGGGGCTCCCCTACAGGGATACATCACCAGCCTGATGGTACTCAGAGCAGTGCTTAGAGAAAGATCATCTTTTGCTGGACTGTGTGGGGCCTATGCTGAATTCTACAGTAAATAGTTCATCTAGGTGTAGCCTCCACAGTTATTCAGGTATCGCAGTAGATGTGGTGAAAGAGACAAGAACTGTCAGTGATGTCACCTGGCTGTCAAGCCACAGGAGAAGTTGGGCCAGCGTCTGGATACCCCTGGGAGTAAGAGGTGCAGTCACACAACCAGGAGGGGGTATAGGGAATCCGGTTATTGGTCACCATCTGCACATCCAGAGGGAGTGAAAGCTACAGGACAAGGTTTGAATGCCCAGAAGGTCAGTCTTTGTTATGGGTGTTCCAGCTGCTTGCTAAGGCCACCCATAAAGCAGTCCATCATTTGCTAACATGCAAGCAGAAACTCTAAAATGTAGAATAAAACCAATGGGAAATCAAGCTACAAGAAGATGACACCTACTGCTAGAGGATTTTGTGAATGAAATAGTCTAGTGATAAAAATACACTGAAGATTACGCCACCAATGTGCGCCTACAGCTGTTGTACTTCTACTCTTCCTCTAACTGTCCTTTGATGTAACTATTGTTTACCTGCTACCACTTTGTCAAAAAACACGATTTATTTTAGATAAGGAATGAATAAATCAAATAACTTTTCTCATTTTTTTTCTCTCATTTTACAGTAAAAAATGATTAACACTGTAATATTAGTAAGGCTTGGTAAATGTGATTTTACTACTAAACTACTATATTTGACTGAACTTTCTATAATGATATATAGTGTATACATTAGAGGACCCAGAAGTACATTCAATGTACACAACATTTTATCTCTGGATGTAAAACATTTTGGAGGATCCATCACATTGTCAGTGACCCAAGTAATCCCTTCTGAAAACAGAATTACCCGGGTGAGTGCTTTATCAGCCACAGTGCAGGGATGGGTTAAACAAGTTTACTGGGACTAATAAAGAGCACATTATTCAGGAGGGCTCTCTAATTGCTGTAATGACTCATTTACCGCTGGCATCATACAGGGGATGATGATCTCTCAGGTGACGCTTCATTAAACTGTGCCTTCTCCAAACTTTTCTGTATACTTTACGACTGTAAAATCAGAATGAGAGAAAGGTTCTGTCCATGTTAAAAGGAAAGTAAAGTGTATTTTCAGTAAGAGCATATTTTAATATTGTAGTTTCCAGCCCCCTACTGGATGACATTTACTTAGAGGAGAAAAAAACAATAAAAAACAAAACAAAAATAAAAAAAAATTGTCATACTTACCTGCTCTGTGCAATGGTTTTGCACAGAGCAGCCCCGATCCTCTTGTTTTTGGGTCCCCCGCTGGTGGTCCTGGCTCCCCCCCGCCAAGTGCCTCCAATAGCAAGCTCCCAAGTCACGCTCCTGTAAATGAACACTGTTCATTCACACACAAAGTGCAGCTTGACTCCACCTTCCCCTGCTCTCTCCTCATTGGCTCACTGGCTTAGACTGACAGCAGCAGGAGCCAATGAGGAGAGAGAGACCAGGGAGCACTGATGTTCTTGTGAACATCATTGGATCGAGATCAGACTCAGGTAAGTATAAGTGGGGGCTGGAGAGGGAGGGGAGCTGCACCTTGAAGGTTTTTCACCTTAATGCATAGAATGCATTAAGGTGAAAAAAAACCCTTCTACCTTTAGAACCATTTTAATGTGCATCATAAATTTTTTTTAGGAAAACACTGTTTTCCCCTTTTTTATCCTTTATTGAATCTCACTGCTGATGATGTCCTGCAACCTCTTTGCAGCCCCTCTCACAATTGCTGCGTGGCATTTTTCACAGCCAGTTTCCTGATAGGGATAACAGTTAACCATCCCTGTGTAATGTATCTTAAAAACACCCACTTGTAGACTCAGAAGTCACGTAAAATGGTCACAATGCAAAAAAACACCTGGGAGAAAGGAACAGAGCAATGCGACCCTATAGCAGGAAGTGTTCGAAGAAGGATTTTCATGGTGGGATCATCAGGTATTATTTTAATGAAAACTACAATTTGAAAAGATTTAAAATTGCTTTTGAAGTTAGATGAGTATGTTAATGTTTGTGTGAGGTTTTAGTGGCTGGGTTTCCATCTACTGTAGAAGTAATTTTTGGTATGACTTCCGTGTTTTTACAAGCATGATCTTCCATGTTTTTATCACTGTATTAAAAGAAGAAATATGTTTATTGAACATTAGGTGGAGTAGCTACTGCATTTACTCTGCTTCTCCTAACAACTGTTGCAGTAAGATATCAGCCACTCATGGAATGCATTGATTTCAGGAAGTCAACTTACTCACAGGGGTTGATTTACTAAAGAAGTAAATGCTTAACAGGAGCTCATTTTCTTCTTTCATTGAAGCACAATAAGTCAGATGTTTGATTGAGGTATATTTTTTCACAACACTTTCCTTTATTATGGGGTTTTTAAGCATCTAGCATTGGTGAATCCTAACCAATGACACTACAAAGCTCCTTGTCAACTCCCTGATCATCTCTCACCTCGACTACTGCAACTCCATCCTCATTGACTTACTTTTAAATAGGCTATCCCCCTTTTAGTTCATCATGCATGCTGCTGCCAGACTCATCCACCTTACCAATCCTTCAGTGTCTACTATCCCTCTCTCCCAATCCCTCCATTGGCTGCCACTCACCCAACAAATTAAATTCAAAATAACAACAATTTAAAAAGCCATCTACAACTCTGCCACCAGCTACATCACCAACCTGGTCTCACAATACCAACCAAATCGTTCTCTATGTTCCTCCCAAGATCTTCTGCTCACTAGATCCCTCAACACCTCCTCCCATGCTCACCTCCAGGACTTCTCCCGAACCTCTCCTATCCTCTGGAACTCCCTACCACAATCTGTCTGACACAATCTTCTACTCTGTCCACAAGACCTGCCCTGCCTCCATCTAACAACTGTACTTTTGTTTCCTCCATCAGCTCATCCCCCATAGTTATTACTTTTTGTACCGCTTGACCCTTGCTCTTAGATTGTAAGCTGCAATGAGCAGGGCCCTCTGATTCCTCCTGTAATTGTATTGCAATTGTACTGTTTGCCATTATGTTGTAAAGCATTGTTCAAACAGTTGGCGCTATATAAATCCTGTATCATAATAATTATAATCAATTATTTGGGAAGCTGTAGTGTACCTTCCATTCTCATGAAAAGTCTGCTATAAGATGTTGATGAAATCATTTAAATCAAACAAAACTTTTTAATTTGTTTATTATATTAACAGTACACATTTTCTTTATAGAGGAATTCCAGATATAGATATTTTATGCATGGTTACAGACACCGCTACTTCAATGATCTCCACTTGCTTCCAGGTCCCACGTTGAATGGCTGCCCTGCTGCATTCTGTACACAGGAGATCCGTTGTTGGGATCATGTGCCCTTCAGAGAGTACTTCGCTTTTTCTGAATGATTAAAAAGCTCTTTGATTGGATCAGGCAGAGAGGTGGGGTGGTAACATCATGCTCTCCACTTTGTCCAATCAGAGAAAATTTTGCATTTATTCAGAATATGTAAAGCAATCTCTGAATGGCGTCCATGCCCAATGGCGGACCTCCTGTGTTCAAAATGCAGAATGACAGTTGCTCAGCACAGGATCTAGAAGCTAGTAGAGACCGCTGGAGTAGTGTTGTCTACTTTAGTCATTTCCAGCTTCCAGGGGCATCGGCCATGTATGGTACATACTGTAGTTACAATGGTCCAAGCCGGACCAATACATACCTCCCAACTTTTTGAGAGGGACGCCTATTAGCAAAAGTATGTAAGCAAAAGACAAACACCCTGCCACGCCTCTTAAAGGAAAGTTAAACAAAAAAAAGATTGGTAAACCCATAAGTGCTCTTTTACCACTATTATTCCTTTATTTTGGCTTTTGAAATTTACAAATGCAGCTGTTTAGAAACTAGATTCACTTTTTTGATAGATAAACAGTGTATTTTATAGACAGCTATATAGATCAGACCAAAATGAGGAACAAATGAGTAGGAAAGAGGGACAGAGGGACTTTGTTTCAAATCAGGAACAGTCCCTCAAATTCAAGGTCAGTCCCTCAAAATCAGGGACAGTTGGGAGCTATGCCAATGTAACTATGTATAAAACATCCATACTTGGAATTCTTCCTTAAACGGAGTTCCACCCAAAAGGGGAAGTTCCGCTTTAAAGATTGGTCCCCCGCTCCCCATTAAGGATTGGCACCTTTGGGGAGCGGGGAGGGGGGGGCGGGTACCTGAATTTGACAGGTACCCGCTCCCACTTTCACTGTGATCGCCTAGGCGATCGGAAACGGAGGTTGTCCTCCTTCCCTCCCTCCTCAAAGTCTTGTGGGACACGTGACAGATCCCCGAAGACAACGGGGCCATTCAGGAAGAGCAGCGCTATTCGCGCATGCGCAATGGGCACCCGGCTGTGAAGCCACAAGCTGTCACAGCCGGGTCCCCACACTGAAGATGCTGGCGCCTGGAATACAGGACAGCCGGTGAAACGGGTTGTGGCAGGGGCAACGCGGGATCGTGGGACAGGTGAGTGGCTGTTTTTTAAAAGTCAGCAGCTACAGTTTTTTGTAGCTGCTGACTTTTATTTTTTTACAGTGTGAGTGAAACTTTAAGCTGTAAAATTCTGAACCGGATATCGTATGTACTCTCCAGCGCCTCAGGATATGCACAGCCAAAGGGGAAGCCAAGGGAATCAGGACAGCGACAACCAAAGGAAATGCTTCAGGGGTGCAGCCCTCCTCAGACAGGGAGATCAGCCACTAGATAAAGAAAAAACAGGTGGCGCACACACCTAGTGCATTATCCAAGGTTTATTGAAAGGAGTGAAAGATAAAAACATACTCAAGGACGAAGCTTATGTCTAAAAAGCATTGCAAAATGATGATGGCCACAATGGCAGGCAAGGTGTTCCCACTGTCAGTGCGGTCAAATGGCTGACGCGTTTTGGGGACGAATCCCTTTCCTCAGAGCTAATGACCAGCCTCTGATGCAGATGTGTGATGCATGGATAACGGGAGCCTTTCTGGTGATGCCTCTGTAAGATTCTGAACATTAAGGGTAATATTCTGAAGATCCATTTTATAGGAAGTAAAAATAATAATAACAACAATATTACTCTATATATTATACATGAGTTCAGTGCAACACCTGTAAGCAGTTGGTCATTGCTGTGGAATAGATAATTATATGTTAATAATAAAATATGCAGCGCTAGAAAAGAAACAATGGATCATAAACACATAGTGGAAACACCAATGAATAATAAATAATAATAATAATGGGTGATGAATAAAGTGCTTAAAGTGACTAGAAATTAACGTCCTCTAGTGATGCAACGATAGTCCCAATGGTAGGTGCAAATGCTGTAGACTCCGTGCTCTTAAGTGGATATATATTATGCACTCACCAGAAAGTGCATAAACTGTGCATTTGAGTTGTCAGACCACTCCTGGTACTATAGGACTGAAGGTATATGGATCATCTGGCAGGCTGTCACTCTGGTAAAGATGTTCCTTCCTCTAGCCAGAAGGGGGTCATCAAGCATCCAGCAATAGGTGTCATACAGCTAATGAGGGACTCATCAAAGCAGGGCGCCCAAAACAGACATCCACCTTGAAAGGTGCAGCCAGCCCCCAAAAAACTATGATAGTGTAGTATGTTTGAACGGTTTTTATTGGCGCAAATATGAAAACACACTCACATAAAGGTAGCCCAGAAACAAAGATGGCCGCCTCCACGAGGTGCGGGCGGCGTGACGTCACCGGCTAGGCTCCACCCTGACGCGTTTCGTGCGTACGAACACGTTGTCAAAGGGGACAACAATTATATGTGTGTAGTATATGAATTATTTTAGCTAACGCTAAGAACTCAGCACAATTTGTTCACATGTATGATTTAGTGATTGAAGAAACTATTTTACTTCCTCCTTGTATAACAATGTAGTGTATTTCATAGGAGAATGATATTGATACAATTGGTACAATGATTTGCACATACTGTACACTAATGTGCAGTATATTACTGTATAGATAACATTAGACCTTGCTACAGAGGGTCCACACTACTAAATTGACGATGATCAGCACTGGTAGAGCTAGCAATATCTGGTAATATTCTGATTCCTACTGCAAAGTGTAAACCAGTGGAGACATTTCTATTTGATGGTAAGCTCTCAGGACATAGACCTGCTGCTATGTTTGCTACCTGTATTAATGTGACATTCAGTATATACAGTATGTGGTCAGCAACAATTTTATAATAAGCACCACAAATTATATTTTTGGGGGTCCAGAAATCTCTGTGCAACCTTAAAGCGGTATGAAACCCAAAACTAAAAATGTATTTTACTGCAGCTTACCAATCATTAGAAGTGGTTGCTGTATTAGTTTTTGTTATGTTTTTTCCCTCTGTTTTCACCTGGTAATCTGGCCAGATCACCACTGTGGATGAAGAAGCACAGAGGACAAAGCAGACAGCAGCATTGTCAGTGTGGGGAAGCAGAGTGTTAGATGTATTAGCAGATTTAAAGTGGAACTACACTGTATCTTAGCACCACAAATCAAAAACGCTATTCAATTCACTTTTAATATTCAAAACAAACTCACCCACCCATCCTTGTCTCCGTGCTTTATTTTTCTGAGAAACCACCTCCTAGCATTTCTGGCAGTGACCATCTTAAGTAAGGGCAGATGATTCATGTAGCATTTACATCATAGAATCTATCTGCCCTTAGCGTAGGCATGCAAGCAGGAGGGAGTGTTTAGCTGGCCTTGTCGACTCCTGGGATGTGTGATATCATTTGCCTAGACATGGAAACCAAAAAGTAACTGAAGAAATGCAAAAAAAGTTTAAAACAAGTTTTAAACAAGTAAATATAATAGATTGTACGCCCCTTGAGGGTTAGGGACTGATGTGAATGTACAACATATATATGTAAAGCGCTACGTAAATTGACAGCGCTATATAAGTACCTGAAATAAATAAATAAAATAAATAAATAAATATATTATACTTTCCAATCTATTTACTACTGCTAGCTACATAAGGATTAAAAATAGTCAATGTTGACTGAGAGAGTGAAGTTCTGCTTTAAGGATTTAGGATGGTTTCCCTTTCCCTCTCCAGAAAGGGAAACTCATTTCAATGATTCCAGAGCAAGATACAATATTGTAAAAACTGAATAATAATATTAATAATACAAATTGAGGGAATGCAGCAAGTACATGTGATTTTTTATATGGTTAAGAGGACAGAGGACAGATCTATTATACTTTGTTGTTAAATCTATACATATAAAACTAGTCTTACAGAGACACTAAATTCTGGTTTAAAAATTACAAATATATAAAATTATATAATTATATATTCCTAACTCAAAAAACTCCACTCTTTTTTTTTTTGCATCTGTGATCCAACCTCCTGTTAGAGGATGTCTACATTTGTTCTCCATGGTCCCACTGTATGTAGGAACGTTGCCACCCTCTCTTTTTTGCTCCTGAGGTCATACTGCCTGAGCACTGCTCCCGATTCCTAGTGAATGAATCATTCAGGTCCAGAGAGGAGATGTAAACATCATCAATGTGTAGGCAGTGGTGGCACAGAATGACCTCACCATTCAGTCATTCTGAATGAATGACTTTGTACATAGCACACACTTAACTCCATACAGACATTTGTATGAGCTGAGATGCACCATGGAGTGCTTTTTTTATGCAGCAGCAAGATCCTGCCAGCCGTGTACATGAGCCCTAAAGAGTAAATGTCACAATTAAAATATACTTTTAAATTATGCAAAAAAACCATGAAATATCAATTTCCATACTGTATACGCTGCAATAACTTTACAGTACTGAAGTGGTGTATATTTAAAGCGGAAGTAAACCACCCAAAAAAACATTTCCCCTGCTAAATAATGTCATAATGTGCTATCATGCATCGCATACTGGCACATTATGAAAGACTTAACTTAGAACAAAGCCCTCCATCCGTGCGCTGTCACCGCGGACAGGGCTTCCATAGTCACCCAGTCTTCCTTCCGGGTTTACAGGCTCTGGACGCTTGATGGGCCGCGCTGAGATGACGTCTCTCCCATACACACACATGCAAGTCTTGGCCACGGCGTAGAGCTCTGAAAGAACGGCACGGGTATGCTGTGCATTCAGACCGCATGCACCGGTAATGTCATCGGCTGCAGGGACACTGAATATCTCCTAAACAGTGCACAGTTAGGAGATATTCCTTGTACCTACAGGTAAGCTTTATAATAAAGAGAGGGACTTCCAGCAGATTGAAAGCCTCAGCTCTGTTCCCATGTACTGTGTTAAGGGGCGTGTGTCTCTTTCCTCCAATCAGAAATCAGAGCTGTCCTCACTGAGCTCTGCAGAGTGTAATCTCGGCTCTCCATCCCCTTTTTTCTGAATTCTCAAACAAGCTTTATAAATTCTGGACACTGAATAGCTATAGCGAAGAGAAGACTGCAGATAAACATATACAACTTATTTAGGAGGATTTGATTTATCTCTGTATATCACCTGAGGCTAACCACTTAACTGGGTATATGTAAGGGTTTTACATAGTTACATAGTTAGTCTGGCTGAAAAAAGAGAAATGTCCATCCAGTTCAACCAACTTTTGGTTTGCAACCACTTTTTAGGCTAAAGTCACACTAACCCATTTTCTGAAAATCAATCCATGGTGGATCGCTTTACAATGTGTCCAGGCAGCTGCTGTCAGATATTCAAGAGGAAATCCTGGGTTGTTTTTTTTTTACGAACAATGGGTCTAATGCGCCACAACCATAAACCAAGCGTTTGGCTTGCAGTTGCGACGCAGCCTCATTGACTTGAATGGCGCAGTCGCCTGTCAACTCAAATGTGGAGTTAGATTTGCTGTAGCATGTGAACAGCCCACGGCAGCTGCTTTGTGGACTTTAGGTAGACTTTAGCTGTAAGGCCTCTTACACAATCACCAGCATAAGAGGCCTTACAGCTTTTGTTTGCAATGGTACACTTCTTGTCAGATCGACTTCTTTTGGCAGAAGCATCTTATCCGGAACGGAAGATGTTAAGTGTTTGACTGCTGGATGATTAAGCAGTCTGAGCACTATCAGGCTTGTTTATATCCCACCAGACAATCTCCCTCATAAATGGATGAATTCTTCCCCAGAGAAACTGGAACAGGTTACGACATTCTGCGCATACATTTCATGCAGGCTTATCCAATCAGACAATGACAAGAGCCCTGATGATGTGCAAAGTACACCACACCACAGCAACTAGCAAAGAATTTCTTCGGCTTAGAAGAGTTTTTATTGGAAAATGGTCCCATAATATAGCACATTATCATTTTTAGATAAACTATGACCCTTTCAGTGAACGAAAGATACTTATCATGGTGCCCCATGTCTGTAATAGACAAGAAATGGCAAAAGTTGGATTTTTTTGTTGTTCATGTGTGGCTACTAATCCCCTCAGTGTGCACAGCTGAGTACATCTGCACCATGTAATACACTCAGTTCCCATGATAAAAGCTGTCCATGCCTTCATGTCTGTATGTTGTGCTTTCAAGTGTCACTAAACCCATATCATAAAAAACTATCAATAAATGCTATATTACATGCTGTTCGTACTCTCTCAGTCACTATGAGATTTGTTTTCTGTATTCTGCAAAAAACCTGGTTGATCCTGCTGCTCTCTATCTCCACCTTCTGTCCATGTCCCCAATTCAGCTAGGGAATTTACAGCTGTAGAGGCAACTCTGCACATGCTCAGTTTTTAGTGAGTTTGTATGCTGAGCATTTCCTCCCTATCACATCTGAGCAGCCCATGTGACTGTAGAGTCACACATGTGAGTAAATGACAGCCCACTCCCTTTCTACTCCTCCATGCCCACTAACCAGCTATACACAATGGGGGCGGGATATTACATCTTGATTAATGGAGGCTTCACCTCCCTGTTATTTTAAGATGCAGACTGGAGGGGTGTGACACAGCCTGTGACTGACAGAAATCCGCCCACACCATGTTATTTCCACAAAATAATAAAGATTTGATTTCAAATATATATTTGTATTCCAGTTAACAGCTTGCTGACCGCCCATCTGCAGAAGGGCGGCAGCTACTTGCAAAGCAATGTATGGGTACAACGCTCTGGTTGTACTAACGGGGGGGAGAGGTGCTGCACAGCGCTCCTGAACCACGACCGCTGTGTGGTCTGAATAAAGATCCCAGTAAACGGGACCCGGTGATCATGTGATCGCTATGCGATCACATGATCATAATGTTAACAAAGCGGTTATGAATCAATCTGATTCATAACAGCTCTGCTTCTCTTCCTGGTGAGCTGTAATTGTCCCACATTTCTCACATGAAACATGGGGCCAATCACAGCACCCTGTGCCATGTGACCAGCTCCAGCCAATCACAGATCACTATTATTTTGAATTGTCATGAACTTAACTCAGTATGTAGAATTTTTCACTGATCACTGTATTATTGCCACTAGCAACATCAGATAACAGCAGGGTCTGTAAGCTCCCTTCCCAGCCAGGGTCAGCTAGCGTTAGATTGCCCGCACAATATCGCACTCATGCTATAGTTCGCTGATCACCGCCATTACTAGTATAGTGTTTGTACGGATCAATATATTGATCATGCACAGAACAATAATAGTGCCTCCTTAGTATAATGTCCCCAAAAACGCAGTGTTTCCAGGATCAGCCCTGTTGGCTGCCAGCACTAGCGTTTAGCCCCACCCCTGTTTTTCATGGCAGATTTGTACCAATTGATTGTGGGCCAAAGCAATTTATTCGCATAACAATAGATGGTGGCCCACCCACATTCAGCTCTTGCCAGACAATTTGCATGGAAACCTATCACGGTTTCTGAATTTAAAACTTTTTTTAGGTCTAATCCTCAACATTGGCATTACAAAAAAGAATTAATTGTGACCATATTGGTCCACAGACCCAATTAATCATATGCCTATGTTCTCTGCTGTTACGTATATGTCCAAGAAGGACCAGCAACATGCAAGAACACCGTTGGACTTTGAGTGGTTATACCGGAATGATGCCTGCAGCTACTGGCATCATCCTGGTATTGTTTTTTCATGTAAAAGCAATCCTAGCGGCTAATTATTTCCCCCCCCCTCCCCCCACCTTCCACAGTTTTTTTTGGCTTTTCTCTCCCACAGGGGAATTTGAAAATGAAGCCAGCAATTCCACTGGCTAACCATAGAGCTGATAAGAGAACTGAATGGCTCCAATCATCTCTATGGTCTAAGAAACCAGAAGCTACGAGGATTTCCGTTTTGCCAGATATTAACAGCGCCATTTTTAAATTGGGAAAGCATCTGATCACACCGATCTTGGTGTGATCAGGTGTGATCAGATGCTTTAAGGGCAATGGAGAGATCTAGAGTCTCAGAAAAGAGTACCTGTCATTGCCTATTGCTATCACAGGGGATATTTACATTCTCTGTGATAGCAACAAAAGTGAACACATAAACCAAAGCGAGCGCAAACGTCTGTCCCATGTCGGTATGTAAACAGAGATTTCACCATGCATGTGAGGTATCACCGAAAATGTAAGATCAAGGGCATTAATTCTGGCATTATGCTCCTGTTTAAAGAGTCACCTATTGATATGAAAAATGTACGTAGTTTGTTGCCGTTGCCCGGGCATGCGCAATTTTAAAGCATGTCATGTATTGTATCTATTTACTCGGCGTAATATCATCTTTTATATGTTATCTAACAAATGGGCAATATAGTGTGTTTTTGTGCATTAAGATTAAAAAAAGTAAGGAGGTATATCATGGTTTTATAACCATTCACAACTTAATGACCAGATGGTTAAAACTAATGCTATACTTTCTATACTTAAGTTGAAAAAGGAACTAAATCAAACTTTTACACCTCAAGAATGAAGTCAGGCATTTACCCACATTTATAAATCAACTCATTGTGTATCTCATGGGGAAAATGTCTTTAAAATTATTCATAGATGGTACATCACCCCTCACAGACTATCATGTATGTTTCCAAATACCCCAGCTGATTGCTGGAGGAACTGCGGCCAATGAGGCACTTTGATGCACATATTGTGGTCTTGTAGGTCAATAGTAAGCTTCTGGAAAGCTACATTTTCTCTAATTTCCTCCATCTCAGGTATTATAATACCCCCCAATGCCAGAACTAGCTCTATTACAATTAGGAATTAGAGATTTCCCAGCACAATTTCATAGACTAATAATGCACATGTTAATTGCTGCTAGATTGATGATTTCCAGTAAGTGGAAAAAATACCTTGCCCCTTCCATTGTGGAAGTTGTGGATAGAACACACCTACAATGTTTGTATGAACACTCTATTGCACTAATTAATGGAAATGTAAGAAAATTTAGGAAGGAGTGGGAACCCTGGCTATCCTTTGAGATGCTTCGGAACCTACCCCATATACAATGGGTGTATCTACAGCGAACATTATAGCAACATAGTTCAGTGAGAATACTTGTTTTTTTGTTTTTGATTTTATTAGTCTTACTATTTGTTGTTTGTTCGTATTGGAATGATTCATGATTTCAGACTGTATGACAATGCTAGTTTGCCTTTGGATCTTTCGGAGTCTTGTTTTTGATGACTTGTTGACAGCCTTTTGTCTTAGAACATTATGCTATTGTACTGAAAACTGTTTTGCATGTGTATGTATCACCCATGACCAATCAACAGTCTGTATAGCTATATATCTTCATGAAAAATTTCAATAAAAAATGTATTGTTTAAAAAAAAAAAAAAAATTAAAGAATTAGCGTTTGAAAAATAGTGCACATATACTGTGTGACATAAAAAAAATTGCAACACCAACCATTTTATTCTCTAGAGCTATTGCTTTAAAAAAATATATGATTTGTGGGGGTTAAAATTAATTTTCTAGCAAAAAAACAGTTCATGTAAACAAAAAAATGTCAGAAAAATCTTGTTCTTCAAGTGGTTAGAAGAGTGGGTGATGTGTGACAGAAGCTTCTAATGCTGGTCCTGTACTATGTCCGCAGTCTCTGGTCATCTCCTGTACTATGTACGCAGTCTCTGGTCATTTCCTGTACTATGTCCGCAGTCTCTGGTCATCTCCTGTACTATGTCCGCAGTCTCTGGTCATCTCCTGTACTGTGTCCACAGTCTCTGGTCATTTCCTGTACTATGTCCGCAGTCTCTGGTCATCTCCTGTAGTATGTCCGCAGTCTCTGGTCATTTCCTGTACTATGTCCGCAGTCTCTGGTCATTTCCTGTACTATGTCCGCAGTCTCTGGTCATTTCCTGTACTATGTCTGCAGTCTTTGGTCATCTCCTGTACTATGTCCGCAGTCTCTGGTCCTTCTCCTGTACTGTGTCCGCAGTCTCTGGTCATCTCCTGTACTGTGTCCGCAGTCTCTGGTCATCTCCTGTACTATGTCTGCAGTCTATGGTCATCTCCTGTACTATGTCTGCAGTCTCTGGTCATTTCCTGTACTATGTCTGCAGTCTCTGGTCATCTCCTGTACTATGTCCGCAGTCTCTGGTCCTTCTCCTGTACTGTGTCCGCAGTCTCTGGTCATCTCCTGTACTATGTCTGCAGTCTATGGTCATCTCCTGTACTATGTCTGCAGTCTCTGGTCATCTCCTGTACTGTGTCTGCAGTATCTGGTCATCCCCTGTACTGTCCGCAGTCTCTGGTCATCTCCTGTACTGTGTCCGCAGTCTCTGGTCATCCCCTGTACTACGTCCGCAGTCTCTGGTCATCTCCTGTACTATATCCGCAGTCTCTGGTCATCTCCTGTACTACGTCCGCAGTCTCTGGTCATCTCCTGTACTATGTCCGCAGTCTCTGGTCATCTCCTGTACTGTGTCCACAGTCTCTGGTCATCTCCTGTACTGTGTTCGCAATCTCTGGTCATCTCCTGTACTATGTTTGCAGTCCCTGGTCATCTCCTGTACTGTGTCCGCAGTCTCTGGTCCATCTCCTGTACTGTGTCTGCAGTCCATTGGTTCAGAATATTTTTTTTCTTGTTTTTCTCCTCTAAAACCTAGGTGCGTCTTATGGTCAGGTGCGTCTTATGGAGCGAAAAATACGGTATATAAAGAGAAGTGCAGACTCCTATAGTGTTGGCTCTGAGGAAGAGGTTGTGTCCTCGAAACGCGTTAGCAAGTTGGTCATCCAGGGTTCCATGTTGTTTGGATCATACATCTTGTTCAGTTTGATATGCCTGTGTTTTTATGTCTATTGTAAGTATGATACTTACTTTGTTTCTTTAATAAATATTTTAAATGATAATGCACTAGGTCGGTGTGCCCTTTTTCTGTTTCTCCATTTGCATCTAGTGTATTTGGACCACCCCGGTCTGTTGAGGGCAGCAAGCAGTGCATATTCCAGAACATTCCTATTGGGTCTACTGAGTCCTTTCCTAGCACAGGAGAAAAGTGTTTGTTGTGTTAGAAAGGGGGCATGGTTATATCTCTCCATCAGAGGGTTCCAAGAAAAGACCATGAGCAAAGGATTCAGGGGAGCACATTAAACGCTCGGCAGTGAGTGTGTGGTGGTGAAGTACAGTATGACGAACCCAGAGAGGCGGTCAAAGGGTTCACTCTTAATGTTGGCAGGGGAGACACATGTTAGGAGGTGTGTCAGTTGGAGGAACCCATGACACTATGGTATTCTGGGGTTGTTTGGAAGTAGGTCCAGCAAGCCCAGGTATGTGAGAATTTTGTTGGGATGTCCTGAGATGTTGCAATTAGTTCTTCCATGTCCGCAATTTTCGTAAGGTGTATAAGTCAATCGCGTATTGATGCAAGTGGTGCCCCACAGAACCGGTATGCATAATCTGGCAGCATTTATCATATGCATTGCCAGTGTTTTAAAATACAGACATTTAGGCAGGGAGGAGTGGTGGAGAAGAAATTGGGCTAGTGTGAAGTCAACACAAATTTACTCGATTCTAAATGATCAAATTTGAATATTGAATTAATTTCTCCATGGGCCCAAACCACTGTCGCATCATGTGATGTCATCCAAAACAAATACATTCGCTATTTTTGTTTTAACTCTTATTGTATTTATTTACATTCGTTACTATGTCCATTTGGAGATTCGTATACATCTGAATCGCCAAAAATCTAATTTTCATCCGAAATGTATTCATTATAAAACACATACTGTATGTCTACACCCAGCTCACAGGGACAGAGCTGAAGCTGTCAATCTGCTGGAGGTCCCTCCCCTGTTACAATTTTTCTCTTGGTGTCAGTAAAACATGTCAGAAGAGATTCATGCTGATAGCAGGGGAATATGGCAGCAGACAGAAATGGCACTTAGTGCTCTGGAATGAGACAAGCAAACACTATAGAGGGATATGCTTTTTTCATATTTCATGTCTGAGGTTTACAATTAAGTTATACTATATTGCCAAAAGTATTGGAACGCCTGCCTATATGTGCACATGAACTTTAATGGCTACCCAATCCTAATCCGTAGGGTTTAATATTGAGTTGGCCCACCCTTTGCAGCTATAACAGCTTCAACTCTTCTGGGAAGGCTGTCCACAAGGTTTAGGAGTGTGTCTATGGGAATGTTTGACCATTCTTTCAGAAGAGCATTTGTGAGGTCAGGCACCGATGACGGGCGAGAAGGCCTGGCTTGCAGTCCCTACTCTAATTCATCGCAAACGTGTTCTCTGCAGGTCAGTCAAGTTCCTCCACCCCAAACTCACTCATCCATGTATTTATGGACCTTGCTTTCTGCACTGGTGCGCAGTCATGTTGGAACAGGAAGGGGCCATCCCCAAACTGTTCTCATAAAGTTGGGAGCATGAAATTGTCCAAAATGTCTTGGTATCTTGACACCTTAAGAGTTCCCTTCACTGGACTTAAGAAGCCAAGCCCAAACCCTGAAACACAAACCCACACCATAATCCCACCTCCCCCAAACTTTACACGTGGTACAATGCAGTCAGGCAAGTACTGTTCTTCTGGCAACAGCCAAACCCAGACACGTCCATCGGATTGCCAGACAAAAAAGCGTGATTCGTCACTCCAGAGAACACATCTCCACTGCTCTAGAGTCCAGTGGCGGTGTGCTTTACACCACTGCATCCGACGCTTTACATTGCACTTGGTGATGTAAGGCTTGGATGCAGCTGCTTGGCTATGGAAACCCAATCCATGAAGCTCTTTACGTACTGTTGTTGTGCTAATCTGAAGGCCACACGAAGTCTGGAGGTCTTTAGCTATTAACTCTGCAGACAGTTGGTGACTTCTGCACAGTGTGCTTCAGCATGTGGCCATGTTGCTGTTTTTCCCAGTTGCATTCTCTTTTTTATAATAGCGCTAACAGTTGACCGTAGAATATTCAGTAGCAAATAAATTTCACAGATGGATTTATTGCACAGGTGGCAACCTATCACGGTACCGCACTTGAATTCACTGAGCTCCTGAGAGCGACCCATTCTTTCACAAATGTTTGTAGAAGCAGTCTGCATGCCTAGGTTCATGACTGTAGACACCTGTGGCCATGGAAGTGATTGGAACACCTGACTCCAATTATTTGGAGGGGTGACCCAATACTTTTAGAAATATAGTGTATTTATTATAAATTATTTATTTATAGTTAACTAATAAAGTGCTTAATGTATTTCTGTTTTTTTTTATTTTTTATTTTATTTTTTACTGTTCATGTTCATATTTTTTAATATTCATGTTAATTTTGGTGTTGTTTACTATTCCATGTATGCTGAGCTACACATGTGCATCTCAGTATACATTTAATGGAAGATGAACAGGAGCAGGAGTCTGTCTGCTCATATTTTTTTTTACTGATGGCTTATGCAGGCCATTGACGGTTTGTTTATTTTCGTCCGAAAGAATAATCAGCCGATATTCGCACCGTTAGTGGGGCAATGTCATCGGCCAATTTTCGCGGTTCCTCCTCATTTCTTTTATCGATCATGCTGGAAAATTTACAAAAAACAGCCGATTTTCGTAATTATTGGTGGCAACAGAACGACTGATTTTTTCGTTTTTCGGCCGAAAATTCGGCCGATAAACGAACCGTCTTTGGCCTGCATTAGATCAACGTTAATGCTAGTAAATAGCCTGTGTTCCCTTAGAATACACAATCGGGATAGGGAAATTGTAGAAAAATACCCTTTTTTTCCAGCTATGAATTGTTTGGTTACTGTGATATGGCTTCATCTTTTTTAACTAAGATCAGTAAGCATTCACTTTGCAAAGACAACAATCTCTACCCTGTTAAGCCAGCCATACATGTATCGAAACATGGCCAGTTCAGCAGGGCTCAGTCAAATTCTGATCCATGTATGGGCAGGGTGATTGTACAGAAGTCGGTCTACCGATTGACCACTGTACAACCACCCTGTCATATTTGATGGCTTGATCAGCACCACCAGTTATAGCCGCAGTGGTGGACTGACAACTCATGGGGCCCCCGGGCAATAGGGGATCATGGGGCCCCTGTGTCCTTGCCCAAACTCAAAAAAGCCTATGAAAAAGGTACCAGGGGTATCTCATGGGGCCCCCTACTGACCCTGGGCCCTCGGGCAGTGCCCGAGTTTCCAAATGGTCAGTCCGCCCCTGTATAGCCGGCAGCGCTGACCAATGTATGCTCACTGCAGGGAAGTCTCCCTGGGAATTGAGTCATTTTTTTATCATTCAACCTGCTGATTGAACAAAAAGAAAAATGACTCGTCTATGGCCAACCTCAGTAAATCCTATTATCCTATATTCTTAGTAAGTCCTATGTGTCTGATGATAAAAGTGCCCACTGTCACTCTCCTGTATATAACTATATTATTCATATAAACCATCTGACCGACACTTAATGAATGATCATGCACCCCCCATGTACAGATATATTTACTTCCAACCATTGCCTTCTTCACAATGCCTCCTCTATTATGCTTGGTTTACATAAGATCCTTTGTGGCTCATTTGCACCTTTGCAAACAGCATTTATTTTGTCTTGTATGTGTGTATTTTCCTTTTATTAATAGATTAGCATTAATGTGAGCAGTCTGTGTGTGAAGGAGCTGTGCGCTTGTGTATTTTCACTGCCATTCAATCTGTTATTCTGCAGTGGATTGCCAAAACTGTGCATTCTTTGTGTGCGGGGAGCAGCGGCGTTCCCTGCGCTCCTCTCCTCCATTTAGAAGGTGTTATTCATCCTGCCCCTTTATGTGCTGAGGGGCACCGAGTTCCCATTAGCCTCCCTCAGCAGCTTGTCACCCAGCACCGAGTCACAGGTCACTGGCACTCTGCATGCTGCCCGCACACAGGTGCTTTATTTGGGACACTTTTGTTTGTGCTGCACAAAGATCAGGAAGTGTGTCAGTCAGGGAAAGTGTCAGAAATAACACGGCCTACTTGTGTTTTCAAGCAAACTATAAATCAAACCAAAGTTATTTCCAGGACTGCCTGTGTCACCGGGAGGAGGAGAAGGAACGCCATTCATTATCTACTGCTGGGTTTCACACACAATTCCTTTAACTATTTATCAAGTCTAACTATTGTAACTCTCTGGCTTAGACAAGCCCATGTAGGCTTCGTTCAACCTGGCGATGACATACATGTACACATAGGACATTTCTAAATACATGTGGGCCCCATGCACATGGGTGCAATACAGTGCGGAAAATAATTAATCGATCCCCTGCAGATTTTGTAAGTTTGCCCACTTACAAAGAAATGAAGGGTCTATCATTTTTATCATAGGTGTATTTTATATGATAGAGACAGAATATCAACCAAAATCCAGAAAAAAACATATGATATAAATGTTAGACATTGAGTTGCAGTTCAGTGAGTAAAAAAAGTATTTGATCCCCAAGTAAAACATGACTTAGTAGTTAGGTAAGACGTTTCTTGTAGTTGGTTACCAGGTTTGCACACATCTCAGGAGGGATTTTGGTTACCAGGTTTGCACACTTCTCAGGAGGGATTTTGGTTACCAGGTTTGCACACATCTCAGGAGGGATTTTGGTTACCAGGTTTGCACACTTCTCAGGAGGGATTTTGGTTACCAGGTTTGCACACATCTCAGGAGGGATTTTGGTTACCAGGTTTGCACACTTCTCAGGAGGGATTTTGGTTACCAGGTTTGCACACATCTCAGGAGGGATTTTGGTTACCAGGTTTGCACACATCTCAGGAGGGATTTTGGTTACCAGGTTTGCACACTTCTCAGGAGGGATTTTGGTTACCAGGTTTGCACACTTCTCAGGAGGGATTTTGGTTACCAGGTTTGCACACATCTCAGGAGGGATTTTGGTTACCAGGTTTGCACACATCTCAGGAGGGATTTTGGTTACCAGGTTTGCACACTTCTCAGGAGGGATTTTGGTTACCAGGTTTGCACACATCTCAGGAGGGATTTTGGTTACCAGGTTTGCACACTTCTCAGGAGGGATTTTGGTTACCAGGTTTGCACACATCTCAGGAGGTATTTTGCTTGCCAGGTTGGTACACATTGTAGTGGATTGTGATAGACAGTCCACGTTTTATTAGATGATCAGTAAAATGACAATTTTATAGTCTTGCTACTGTATGTTTCTTGCTCTTTAAAAAAAAAATTCCTTACTCTCTTAAGTAAACAATCAGATATAGGGTGACAGAACAATGATGATAATTAAGATGGCGCCTTCATCCGGAGTCTCACCCTTGGTGACTCATTAGGAGAAAAGTATCTTTTAATGTAAACAACCCCCCATAAAAGGGAATGAGTCTCTTTGGGGACAATGATTGGAAGATATCAACACGGATGGACGAACACGCAGAAACCCAGTGGACTTTTCCCCCAATCAATGTATATGCTTTGCCTGCATCATATGCCCTATAAATGATACTGTTAGTTCCTCAATAAAACAGAATTTTAGGAAGTTGGCAAACTGCGAAGTGTCAGTGTCTTACTTCCACGTGCACATATTCTCATATTAATTTGGCTCACTGGTAGATCACGGTAAATGGTCTGTAAGTCACCGAGTCCAAGACAACATCTCAGGAGGGATTTTGGTTACCAGGTTTGCACACATCTCAGGAGGGATTTTGGTTACCAGCTTTGCACACATCTCAGGATGGATTTTGGTTACCAGCTTTGCACACATCTCAGGAGGGATTTTGGTTACCAGGTTTGCACACTTCTCAGGAGGGATTTTGGTTACCAGGTTTGCACACATCTCAGGAGGGATTTTGGTTACCAGGTTTGCACACATCTCAGGAGGGATTTTGGTTACCAGCTTTGCACACATCTCAGGAGGGATTTTGGTTACCAGGTTTGCACACATCTCAGGAGGGATTTTGGTTACCAGGTTTGCACACTTCTCAGGAGGGATTTTGGTTACCAGGTTTGCACACATCTCAGGAGGGATTTTGGTTACCAGGTTTGCACACATCTCAGGATGGATTTTGGTTACCAGGTTTGCACACATCTCAGGAGGGATTTTGGTTACCAGGTTTGCACACTTCTCAGGAGGGATTTTGGTTACCAGGTTTGCATACATCTCAGGAGGGATTTTGGTTACCAGGTTTGCACACATCTCAGGAGGGATTTTGGTTACCATGTTTGCACACATCTCAGGAGGGATTTTGGTTACCAGGTTTGCACACATCTCAGGAGGGATTTTGGTTACCAACTCTGCATACATCTCAGGAGGGATTTTGCTTACCAGCTTTGCACACATCTCAGGAGGGATTTTGGTTACCAGGTTTGCACACACCTTTGGAGGGATTTTGGTTACCAGGTTTGCATACATCTCAGGAGGGATTTTGGTTACCAGGTTTGTACACATCTCAGGAGGGATTTTGGTTACTAGCTTTGCACACATCTCAGGAGGGATTTTGGTTACCAGCTCTGCACACATCTCAGGAGGGATTTTGGTTACCAGCTTTGCACACATATCTCAGGAGGGATTTTGGTTACTAGCTTTGCACACATCTCAAGAGGGATTTTGGTTACCAGCTTTGCACACATCTCAGGAGGGATTTTGGTTACCAGGCTTGCACACATCTCAGGAGGGATTTTGGTTACCAGGTTTGCACACATCTCAGGAGGGATTTTGGTTACCAGCTCTGCACACATCTCAGGAGGGATTTTGGTTACCAGCTCTGTACACAACTCAGGAGGGATTTTGGTTACCAGGTTTGCACACATCTCAGGAGGGATTTTGGTTACAAGGTTTGCACACATCTCAGGAGGGATTTTGGTTACCAACTCTGCACACATCTTTGGAGGGATTTTGGTTACCAGGTTTGCATACATCTCAGGAGGGATTTTGGTTACCAGGTTTGCACACATCTCAGGAGGGATTTTGGTTACCAACTCTGCACACATCTCAGGAGGGATTTTGGTTACCAGGTTTGCACACATCTCAGGAGGGATTTTGGTTACCAACTCTGCACACATCTCAGGAGGGATTTTGCTTACCAGCTTTGCACACATCTCAGGAGGAATTTTGGTTACCAGGTTTGCACACATCTCAGGAGGGATTTTGGTTACCAACTCTGCACACATCTTTGGAGGGATTTTGGTTACCAGGTTTGCATACATCTCAGGAGGGATTTTGGTTACCAGGTTTGCACACTTCTCAGGAGGGATTTTGGTTACCAGGTTTGCACACATCTCAGGAGGGATTTTGGTTACCAGGTTTGCACACATCTCAGGATGGATTTTGGTTACCAGGTTTGCACACATCTCAGGAGGGATTTGGTTACCAGGTTTGCACACTTCTCAGGAGGGATTTTGGTTACCAGGTTTGCATACATCTCAGGAGGGATTTTGGTTACCAGCTCTGCACACATCTCAGGAGGGATTTTGGTTACCAGCTCTGCACACATCTCAGGAGGGATTTTGGTTGCCAGCTTTGCACACATATCTCAGGAGGGATTTTGGTTACTAGCTTTGCACACATCTCAGGAGGGATTTTGGTTACTAGCTTTGCACACATCTCAGGAGGGATTTTGGTTACCAGCACTGTACACATCTCAGGAGGGATTTTGGTTACCAGGTTTGCACACATCTCAGGAGGGATTTTGGTCCACTCTTCTTTACAGATCTTCTCTAAATCCTCAAGGTTTCTTGGCAACTCAAAGTTTCAGCTCCCTCCATAAATTTTCTATAGGATTAAAGTGTTATTAATCCCACAACAGTAAAATCAGTCTATATATGCGGTAACGCATGCTTGTCACTGTGGAACTTAAGGGGTTAATCCTCTCCATTGTGCAAAAAGGCTGTTTGATCCTGTCTTCTCTGTTCCTCCCCTTTTTCAAGCGACCACCTCTTATCTCCTGAGAAGAAAAATTGAACCGTAGGCATTTTGCACATGCTCAGTTGTGTGTGTATTGCTAGAGAGGTTTTTCTTTTCTTGGGAGAGTGCATGTAATCAGCACAGGGCCAATGAGCACTGGTTTGCACACATCTCAGGAGGTATTTGGTTACCAGCTCTGCACACATCTCAGGAGGGATTTTGGCAACCAGGTTTGCACATATCTTTGGAGGGATTTTGGTTACCAGGTTTGCACACATCTCAGGAGGGATTTTGGTTACCAGCTCTGCACACATTTCAGGAGGTATTTTGGTTACCAGCTTTGCACACATCTCAGGAGGGATTTTGGTTACCAGGTTTGCACACATCTCAGGAGGGATTTTGGTTACCAGCTCTGCACACATCTCAGGAGGGATTTTGATTACCAGCTCTGTACACAACTCAGGAGGGATTTTGGTTACCAGGTTTGCACACATCTTTGGAGGGATTTTGGTTACCAGGTTTGCACACATCTCAGGAGGGATTTTGGTTACCATGTTTGCACACATCTCAGGAGGGATTTTGGTTACCAGTTCTGCACACATCTCAGGAGGGATTTTGGTTACCAGCTCTGCACACATCTCAGGAGGGATTTTGGTTACCAGGTTTGCACACATCTCAGGAGGGATTTTGGTTACCAACTCTGCACACATCTCAGGAGGGATTTTGCTTACCAGCTTTGCACACATCTCAGGAGGGATTTTGGTTACCAGGTTTGCACACACCTTTGGAGGGATCTTGGTTACCAGGTTTGCATACATCTCAGGAGGGATTTTGGTTACCAGGTTTGTACACATCTCAGGAGGGATTTTGGTTACTAGCTTTGCACACATCTCAGGAGGGATTTTGGTTACCAGCTCTGCACACATCTCAGGAGGGATTTTGGTTACCAGCTCTGCACACATCTCAGGAGGGATTTTGGTTACCAGCTTTGCACACATATCTCAGGAGGGATTTTGGTTACTAGCTTTGCACACATCTCAGGAGGGATTTTGGTTACCAGCTTTGCACACATCTCAGGAGGGATTTTGGTTACCAGGCTTGCACACATCTCAGGAGGGATTTTGGTTACCAGGTTTGCACACATCTCAGGAGGGATTTTGGTTACCAGCTCTGCACACATCTCAGGAGGGATTTTGGTTACCAGCTCTGTACACAACTCAGGAGGGATTTTGGTTACCAGGTATGCACACATCTCAGGAGGGATTTTGGTTACCAGGTTTGCACACATCTCAGGAGGGATTTTGGTTACCAACTCTGCACACATCTTTGGAGGGATTTTGGTTACCAGGTTTGCATACATCTCAGGAGGGATTTTGTTTACCAGGTTTGCACACATCTCAGGAGGGATTTTGGTTACCAGCTCTGCACACATCTCAGGAGGGATTTTGGTTACCAGGTTTGCACACATCTCAGGAGGGATTTTGGTTACCAGGTTTGCACACATCTCAGGAGGGATTTTGGTTACCAACTCTGCACACATCTCAGGAGGGATTTTGCTTACCAGCTTTGCACACATCTCAGGAGGGATTTTGGTTACCAGCTTTGCACACACCTTTGGAGGGATTTTGGTTACCAGGTTTGCACACAACTCAGGAGGGATTTTGGTTACCAGGTTTGCACACATCTCAGGAGGGATTTTGGTTACCAGGTTTGCATACATCTCAGGAGGGATTTTGGTTACCAGCTCTGCACACATCTCAGGAGGGATTTTGGTTACCAGCTCTGCACACATCTCAGGAGGGATTTTGGTTACCAGGTTTGCATACATCTCAGGAGGGATTTTGGTCAGCAGGTTTGCACACATCTCAGGAGGGATTTTGGTTACCAGGTTTGCACACATCTCAGGAGGGATTTTGGTTACCAGCTTTGCACACATATCTCAGGAGGGATTTTGGTTACTAGCTTTGCACACATCTCAGGAGGGATTTTGGTTACCAGCACTGTACACATCTCAGGAGGGATTTTGGTTACCAGCTTTGCACACAACTCAGGAGGGATTTTGGTTACCAAGTTTGCACACATCTCATTAGGGATTGTGGTACACTCTTCTTTACAGATCTTCTCTAAATCCTCAAGTTTTCTTGGCAACTCAGGAGTTTCAGCTCCTCCATAAATTTTCTATAGGATTAAAGTGTTATTAATCCCACAACAGTAAAATCAGCCTGTATATGCGGTAAAGCATGCTTGTCACTGTGGAACTTAAGGGGTTAATCCTCTCCATTGTGCAAAAAGGCTGTTTGATCCTGTCTTCTCTGTTCCTCCCCTTTTTCAAGCGACCACCTGTCATCTCCTGAGAAGAAAGATTGAACCGTAGGCATTTTGCACATGCTCAGTTGTGTGTGTATTGCTAGAGAGGTTTTTCTTTTCTTGGGACAGTGCATGTAATCAGCACAGGGCCAATGATCACTGGTTAGACAGAGGTCAGGGGTTTTGCATCCTCCTAGAGCATAAAGAAAACTCCTTCCCATACAATCTTTAGCTAGTACTGGGCTGGACACTGATAGAAGTCACAAGACTGCTCTACTTGCTGATGAGAAAACGTATTTAGCAGTTTATATTTACTAAAATAATTGCATTTCCATGTTCTGTGTACTGTGGAAGACCAGATATAGTGAATGCAGGGTCTTGGGCTAGTAACATTTTAATGTCTGGAGACTGGGTAGGCCACTTCATGACCTTAATGTGTGTCCTCTTAAGTCACTCCTTTGTTGCCCTGGAGGTATGTTATGGATCATTTCCATACTGGAAGACCCATCCATGACCCATCTTCAGTGTTCTGGCTGAGGGAAGAAGGTTCTCATCCAAGATTTTACTGTGCAAAGCTCTGCAAATCTGGAGCAGCATACAACTGCAAAAAAAGAAAGAAAAAATCAGTATTCACAGTTTTGCATATGGACTGTATATAACACTGTATAAAATAGAAATGTTTGTACTAATACGTACACATGCGTACAGCATTTAGACACTGTTCAGAATCATAGCGGTGCCCGTTCATGATTTTAAAAGCACGGTTCAAGTGCATCTCTGCATGCGCCGCATAGGGCAGCCCATTCAGTTGAATGGACTGCTCTATGCACGTTTGTCTTGCCAAAGAAGCTCAGGGACCAAATTTTAGCCCTGAGACAGGTGTGTTTTTACACATGCGTTTTGCCGCGATTACCGCATGTCTTGTTGGGTGACAAATGGGGCAAAATCACACCTCGTTTGGGGTACCATTCAAGCTGAATGGCACCAAAACATGATTTGCGCATTTTTAAGGATATTTAGTGCTAGGTTTGGTTCAGATCTATGATTCTGCATGCTGTATGCAGGGCAGACCATTCATATCAATGGGCTGCTCTTGCGGCACTATGCAGTTTGGTGCGTAAAAAAGTGCGTTTTGCATGTGTTTCATCAATGTATGGGACACTAAAGAGCAGTGCATTTTTCTGCATTTTGTGATTTTGTGTGCATTCCTGGCATGCAATAATGTGACCTAGCAAAGTGAACTTTAGGAAATAAGGTGAAACTGTGTTCACTTTAACTACTTGCCCTCCAGAAGATTTATCCCCTTCCTGACCAGGCCATTTGTTGCTATACTCTGTGCTATACTTTGTGCTACTTTAACTAACAATTGCGCGGTCATGCAACACTGTATACAAATAAAATCTATATAATTTTTTTCACATAAATAGAGCTTTCTTTAGGTAGTATTTGATCATCACTTGCTTTTTTATTTTTTGTGCTACAAAATGAAAACATAACCAAAATTAAAATTTAAAAACAATTTACTTTTTGCTATAAAACATATCCAATAAAAAAAAAATAAAATATCTTCATAAATTTAGGAAAAAATTTATTCTGCTACATGTCTTTGGTAAAAAAAATACAATATGTGTATATGATTTGTGCGAAAGATATAGCATCTACAAATGGCAGTATATATACTAGAATACAAAAATGAAAAGAAATTGGTAAAGTGTCCCCCGTTTAGACTGTTTTTGTCAACATCCCAATATATAAACACCAAGAAAAAATAGTAGTATTCCCCTGGGATTTTATATGGAAAAACTACAGTAAGTATACACAAGTATAAAATGGTAATGTTTATTAAAAAAGAATATTATAATAAAAACTAACCAATAGGTTCGATAAAGTGAATTCCAATACAATGGTTCATGATATACTTAGAAAACATACACATAATGTGAGTAACCTGACAGTCTGTAATTACATCAGTTGGCAAAAATGCTAACAGCTCAAAAGAACTCATACAGTGATGTTATCCAGACAAACCAACGCGTTTTGGAACTCATGTTTCCTTCTTCAGGGAATAAACATGTCAGGTCTAAAACATAACAGCGTATCAGAAAAAAATTAACAACATAGTACATAATAAGCTGATTACGCAAACACTTACAAATTGCATCACATCCCATAGTGGATGATAGATACTCATAAAGAATTGAATGGAAATACTCTCCCAGTAGTAGTATGTCAGGGGGAGGATAGGCAAGGACACACCGATGAAGCATCCATCAGCGAGGACTGCACCGCAGCAGCCATTTAGGGGATCTGTCAAATATAAGCCTAGGTAGGTGCTGTTATGTTTTTAAAAAGCACAGCACCCTGCTTGTCCCTCCCACCAGCCATGATTTCCCTACATTGCATAAAGAAGCACAGGGCTTTTTTTCTCAGAGATTAAGTGCAGGTACTTCCCACCCTTCTGAGTCACTCCTCAACTCTGTCCCCTGCCCACCTCTGAGCACTGTCCCTTGGTCCCACCCGCTACCCACCTACCAATACCACCCTTTTAGAGAATTCAGAACCAGATATAATTTCTTGGTGCCAAGTGATTTGTATGGAATTTGTTAATGATAACAATAAAAAAACAGTAAAATAGATCCCCTACCGCCAGCAGAAATATATCCTCCAAGCAACAGTAGACCTCCAAGAAACAACAGACCTGCCAAGCAACAACTGATACCCTCAGCAACAATAGACCCTCAAAAAACAATACTCCCAGCAACAATAGATTCCCCTGGCAACAATAGACCCCTTCAACCTAATACCACTCCAGCAACAATAGATCTTCCAGCAGCCAGCTTCAATAGAACCTCTAGCAACCAGCAATAATAGATCCCTCCCTCAACAATAGATCCCTCCCAGAAACATAAGAAAGCCCAGAAACAATAGATCTCCTGGAAACTAGCATCAATAGACCCTCCAGCACACCCCAGCACCCATTGCCATTTCATACATTCAGTGCTGGAGGTACCGAAACTGTGTTTCCCCACGTTCCCACTGAAAAAAGCCCTGGTTTGTATTATTATCACAATGCTGATGTTATAAAATAAAAATGTGTGCTGTGACCATAGATTTTCTTTAAAGCATTTTATAAATGCAATTTTTTAAAGTAAAATAATAAACATGTTATATTCACCTGCTCTATCCAATGGAATTGCAAAGAGTGCCCCCCCCTTCCCCCTCTTCAGGGGTCCCTTGCTCCCCCTCTTCTGTGTCTGCAAACACATTCCAATTGCCATAGAGGCAGAAGTACAGGCTCACTCTTGAGCTGGGTTGTGTGTGTCTATAGACACACACAGCCTGACTCATCCCCGCCCCCTGATCTCTGCTCACAGGATTTGACTGACAGGAGCAGAAGCCAATGGCTCCCTCTGCTGCATAAAGATCCTGTGAGAAGAAAGAGACAGGGAAAGTCCTGCAGATGGGCACAGTGCCGGATTGATACAGGACTCAGGTAAGTGTTTATTGGGGATGGAGCACAACAAGTGGCAAAACATTTTTTACCTTACAGCAGAAATAAAAAAAACTTATTTACATATCCTTGTTGCTTATTTTCTACCTTCACTGAATATGGCATCCATCTTCTGGTTCACTCAGTAGTTGCTCTGAGATAGCCTTTTCTTTTTCAAATCAAGCCATTAATTCTTTGGTTTCCTGTTTGTAAGACCAGTGGCTGCTCTGCCTCCTATTCCCCCAGCCACTGGTCTTGGCACATCCCTTCCATAGTTCTTTCTACAGGAAGCAGTGATGCAATTCAGCTGCTCTTGCAGTG
The DNA here is from genome assembly GCF_062004578.1 of Staurois parvus. Classification (NCBI taxonomy): domain Eukaryota; kingdom Metazoa; phylum Chordata; class Amphibia; order Anura; family Ranidae; genus Staurois; species Staurois parvus. Next base: position 5,769,801 of record NW_028317982.1, read on the forward strand.
GTGGACGGACCGAGACTCTCAGACACATTAAACATGTACAGGTCTAGTGTTCCCGTCCACATTCACTGTAATTCTCTGTGGTTGATGGGAACTGTAGTTTCCTTTTACTGCAGAGAGAAAGGAGAGGATATGATCCCTGTTGTTACACCTCCTTGGCAGAGCAGATGCTGTTATCTTTTGAATTACAGAGATGAGGTCATGAAAATTCAATTAGACTTTTCTCCTCAATGGTAAGGATGTTCAACATTTTATTAACTGTTTAGTGTTTTGTGAAGGGGGTGTACTAATGGGGGATTTTTTTTCCTATCCCTTCTTCAATGCAGAGAATGCATTAAGGTAAAAATATTTTAGCTTTAGAACCACTTTAATGATTTACTAGGCTATATTCACACTTTAAAGTCTTCTGTCATTTTTTGTGTTTTTATAGCAGTTCTATGTGTATTTCGGGAATTTTCAGGCGTGAGCATTTTTTTTTAGCCAGGGGAAAGTTGGTTACTAGGAGGAGGAGAGGAAGTATTATGGGGCCCCAAAGAAGCTCTTGTACATTTTCTGTGCATTGAGCTCAGATTTGAACAAGTACTATAGAAAAAAAAAATATGAGGGTTGAGCGTAGAAGCTCTTCTAGAAAACCTTCAGATTGTTCAGGTGTGAATGGGGGCTAATTGAAAACAGAACTGCATTAGTCTGTGTCTTTTCTATCTGCTCAGAGATCAGCTGTAACAGATAGATCCTGACAATAAAGGGAAATAAAGGAAAGCAAATATAAGCCACCCTGATACACTTGCACTGTGCTAAAGAATGCATTTAGCAATATTTTACTTGCAAATATAAAAAAATACAGAAAAAAATAATGTGATCAGCATCACTTTAGCTGAATGGGGAATTAATTGCACATGACAAGAAAAGCACTGGGTCAACCCATACGCCATACTGTCATGGCACAAAAAGGCAGCATATGTACTGGTATTCACCAACCTGAACAGCAGTATACCTGCTTGCCGACCCACACATACATATACTGGGGACGGACGGCTCTTACAGGCATAAAAACATACCTGTATGTCATGGCTTTCTTCCGGGTTCAAGGCTCATGCCCCCACCCACCTGCGCTGCTGTGTTTGAAAACAATGACTCATGGCCGGGACCTGCTGATCGGCTGTGTCCAATCAAAGCCCAAAGCCCTGTGTCCTGGGGTACTTCCTCTCAGATCTGGACCAGGGCATCACTGAGCTCCTGGGCAGTCTGAGGTGCAACCTGGCGCTGTTGGATGGACTGAAACATGATATCCCAGAGGTGTTCTATTGTATTTAGGTCAGGTGAGTGTGAGGGCCATTCAGTGGTATCAATTCCTTCATCTTCCAGGAACTGCCTGCATACTCTCGCCACATGAGGCCAGGCATTGTTGTGTACCAGGAGGAACCCAGGATCCACTGTACCAGCATAGGGCCTGACATTGGATCCAAGGATTTCATCCTGATACCTAATGGTAGTCAGGGTGCCATTGTCTAGCCTGTAGACGTCTGTGCGTCCCTTCATGGATATTCCTCCCCAGACCATCACTGACCCACCACCAAAACGGTCATGCTGAACGATGTTACAGGCAGCATAACATTATCCACGGCGTCTCCAGACCCTTTCACGTCTGTCACATGTGCTCAGGGTGAACCTGCTTTCATCTGTGAAAAGCACAGAATGCCAGTGGCAGACCTGCCAATTCTGGTGTTCAATGGCAAATGCCAATCGAGCTCTATGGTTCTGGGCAGTGAGCACAGGGCCCACTAGAGGACTTTGGGCCCTCAGGTCACCCTCATGAAGTCTGTTTCTCATTGTTTGGTCAGAGACATTCACACCAGTGGCCTGCTGGAGATCATTTTGTAGGGCTCTGGTAGTGCTCATGCTGTTCCTCCTTGCACACAGGAGCAGATACTGGTCATGCTGATGGGTTAAAGACCTTCTACGGACCTGTCCAGCTCTCCTAGAGTAACTGCCTATCTCCTGGGATCTCCGCCATGCTCTTGATACTGTGCTGGGAGACACAGCAATCCTTCTGGCAATGGCACGTACTGATGTGCCATCCTGGAGGAGTTGGACTGCCTGTCCAACCTCTGTAGGGTCGAAGTATTGCCTCATGCTACCAGTAGTGACACTGACCCTAGCCAAAATGCAAAACTAGTGAAAAACAGTCTGTCAGGGATCGCGGCAGCGTGCGGGTCTGCGCATGCGCAGAACACCAATACACTTTAACCGGCGCTAGGACCTAGGCAGCCGTGGCAACGGCGGTGGCCGCGCACTCGCAATTGCGGCCACACGCCTGGCACCAATGACAGTGCAGGGCGCACTATTTAAACCAGCCCTGCACAGACTCACATTGCCGTATGGTCTTATTATTTGTTCCTGCTCGTTTTACCTGCTGATTGACCTTGTTGCCGACCCTGCTTGATCCTGACCTCTGCTGACCTTCTCCTGCTCTGATCCCTGGCTCGTTTGACTACTCTCCTGCATACCCCTGATTATCTGACCTCCTGTTGCTGAACCTGGCGTGTGACCCGATTACTCTCTGTCTGCTGCTCTGTACTGTTCTGTCTCCGCTGTTACCGACCCGGCCCGTCTGACTACGCTACACTACCCTGCCATCCATCCGTCCATCCATCCTGCACGGATCCGGTCACTGCTGCCCAGGTATATCCGCCTCTTCACATCAGGCTCTCTCCCAGAACATACTTCTGCCGGTTCCCTCTACCACAGGCGGGTGCACTCAGGGGCCACGACCTGGTCACAGTCTGCTCCAAGTCCATCCCCACCATCAGGGGTCCTGGTGAATAAGCAGACTGGGACTTAGACCCCGCGCCCTGGGAAATTCTATCCTGTGGGTTGTTAGAGATACCGCCAGGCGGTACATGACACAGTCAGAAAAGATGAGTAGAGGAAAAAATGTCAATGGCTTCCACCAGTAAAATCATTCCTGTTTTGGGGGTCATCTCATTGTTGCCCATCTAGAGCACCTGTTGTTAATTTCATTAACACCAAAGCAGCTGAAACTGATTAACAACCCCCTCTGCTACTTAACTGACCAGATCAATATCCCAGGAGTTTAATTGACATGATGCTATACCCGGATTACAAAGCGTTCCTTTAATTTTTTTGAACAATGCATGTTCCATACCTTTTTGGAGGTACTTGTTGTGTATTAATTGTATTTGGATTGAACAGTTTTGGTCTTCTATGCTCTGTCATGCTACTGTTATTTATTTGTGTTTTTTTGTGGTATTTGTACCATTAATACAAACAATAAAGAGAAATACTGATTGCAAAATAAAAGAAGGGGCTAAACATGCGTCTTATATTGTGTATGTATATTACAGGTACTTATATAGCATTGTCAATTTACGCAGTGCTTTACATATATATAAATATTGTACATTCACATCAGTCTAACCCTCTAGGAACATATAATCTAAGATCCCTAACTCACATTCATACATACACATACTAGGGCCAATTTACCTACCAGCATGTCTTTGAAGTGTGGGAGGAAACTCATGCTGACACAGGGAGAACATGCAAACTCCAAGCAGGGAGTGCCATGGTTGGGATTTGAACCAACAACCCTAGTTACCACAGCACAACAATGCAGATGGAGTCTATTGTAAAGTATCCTCTGTATTTCAATCAATTATATCTCAAAAATGGATAGAACATCCCAATATGTATGGAAAAAAGCTTTATCATGGATGGAGTCCTGGCAGAGATAGTAGAACTCCCCCATTCACCTTCTGTGTAGACTATGAGCAGCTGCAGGCATCATCTTGGTATCGCACCCAACAAGGACCAGCGACTTACTGGTACATCACTGGACTTTGAGTGGTTATACCAGTATGATGCCTGCAGCTGCAGGCATCATCCTGGTATCGTTTTTTTCATCCAGGGATCGGCTTTCATGTAAAAGCAATCCTAGTGGCTAATTAGATTGCTTTTACAAGCAACGGGAGAAGATGCCCCCCTCCCCTGCTGCCTTCCACAGCCTTCTCGGGCAGTCCTGTGCCATCGGGGGAACCTGAGAATGCAGCTGGTATTTCTGCAAGCTGACCATAGAGCTGATTGGAAACAGGAATGGTGCCAATCATCTCTATAGTCTAAGAAATCGGAAGTTATGAGCATTTCATCACTTCAGTTTCGCAGGATATAAACAGCGCCATTTGTAAATTGGGAAAGCATCTGATCACCCCGATCTTGGTGAGATTAGACAATGTAAGGGCAGAGGAGATATCTAGAGTCTGATAGACCCCAGATTTATCACAAAAGAATATATGACAACGCCCATTGAAGTTATAGGGGATATTTGCATTAATTAAAATTTTAAAAATCAAATTAACTTAAAAAAAAAATCACCCTCGCGCGCACCAGCATGCGCAAGCATTGACCCTGTGCCAGTATGTAAGCAGCAGTTGCACCATGCATGTGAGGTATCGCCACGAACGTCAAATCAAGGGTAGTATTTCTAGCATTAGACCTCTAAATCTAAAATGGTATCTTTGTAAAGGCTTTTAAAGCATTGCCTATGGATATTAAAAATGTATGCAGTTTGTCGCCATTGCACGGGGCATGCGCAGTTTTAAAGCATGTCATGTTTGGTATCTATTTACTTGGCATACCATAATCTTTTAAATTTTACCAAATAATTGGCCAATATATTGTGTTTTTGTGCATTTAAAGTAAAAAAAAGTGTATTTTTAAAACAAATCTTACATTTGAAAAATCGCTGCACGAGTGACATAAAAAGTTGCAGCATCCACCATTTTATTCACTAGGGTGTCTGCTTTAAAAAATATATAATGTTTGGGGGTTCAAAGTAATTTTCTAGCAAAAAATACTGATATTTTTCATGTGAACAAAAAGTGCTTGATCTTCAGGTGGTTAGAAGAGTGAATGAGGTGTGACATAAACGTCTAATGCTGGGCATAAAATGCCCCCACCCCCCAAAATGACCCCTTTTTGAAAAGTAGACACCCCAAACTATTTGCTGAGAGGCATGTTGAGTCAATAGAAGAATTTATTTTTTTACCACAAGTTTTTAGAAAATGACAAAAAAAATGTATATATTTTTACACAATTTTGTCACTTAAATTATTTATAGCTCACACATGCCATGGGTATATGTGGAATTACTCCCCAAAATACTTTCTGCTACTTCTCCCAAGTATGGGGGTACCACATGTGAGAGACTTTTTGGCAGTCTAGCCAAGTACAGGACCCCAAAATCCAATAAGCACCTTCAGGTTTTTAAAGGGCTTTATTTCCTCATTACACTTCCTGACTACCTATCACAGTTTGGGAGGCCCTGAAATGCCAGAATAGCACCAAACCCCCCAAATTACCCCTTTTTGCAAAGTAGACACCCCAAGGAATTTGATAAGAAGCATGGTGAGTATTTTTCAGTTCTCGTTTTTTGCCACAAATTTTTGGAAAATGAAGAAAGAAAACAAAAACAAATTTTTTCTTTTCTTTTTTTATATTTCAAACCCTTGTGAGAAAAAATAAGATCTGCAAAATACTCACCATGTCTCTTTTTACGTTCCTTGGGGTGGGGCAGATAGCTTACGGTGTCTACTTTCCGAAAAGGGGTCATTTGGGGGTGTTTGTATTGTCCTGGTATTTTAGCACCTCGAGAAATGTGATAAGCAGTCAGAAAGTAAAAGCTGTGTAAATTCCATTATCTATACCATAATTTGTAGAATACATTTTGGCCTTAATTTATGACAAAATTTGAGTTTTTTGGATATTTTTTATGACAGAAATGAGAACATTTCTTTTTTTTTCAAAATTTTCGGTCTTTTTTTGTTTATAGCGTGAAAAATAAAAAGTGCACAGGTAATCGAATACCACCAAAATAAAGCTCTATTTGTGTGAAAAAAAGTCATACATTTTATTTATGTACAGCATGACCGCGCAATTGTCAGTTAAACTAGTGCAGCGCTGTATAGCAAAAAATATCCTAAATTGCAGTATCTATACCATAGTTTGTAGATGCTATAACTTTTACATAAAGCAATCAATATACACTTATTGGGATTTTTTTTACCAAAGACATGTAGCAGAATTCATTTTGGGCTAAATATATAACTAGCTTTGAGTATACTATATATTTTTTATAGCCGAAAGTAAAAAATATAGTTTTTTTTCAAAATTTTGGGTATTTTTTTTGTTTATACCGTGAAAAATAAAACACGGGTGGTCAAATACCACCAAAAGAAAACTCTGTGTGAAAAAAGGACATAAATTTTGTTTGGGTACAGCATTGCATGCTCTATATAGGGGAATCAGGACCTCCTGCTGGTGATCCCTCTAGTGACAAAGATCTATATAGGGGAATCAGGACCTCCTTCCTCCTGCTGGTGATCCCTCTAGTGACAAAGATCTATATAGGGGAATCAGGACCTCCTTCCTCCTGCTGGTGATCCCTCTAGTGACAAAGATCTATATAGGGGAATCAGGACCTCCTTCCTCCTGCTAGTGATCCCCCTAGTGACAAAGATCTATATAGGGGAACCAGGACCTCCTTCCTCCTGCTGGTGATCCCCCTAGTGACAAAGATCTATATAGGGGAACCAGGACCTCCTTCCCCCTGCTGGCGATCCCCCTAGTGTCAAAGATCTATATAGGGGAACCAGGACCTCCTTCCACCTGCTGGCGATCCCTCTAGTGTCAAAGATCTATATAGGGGAATCAGGACCTCCTTCCTCCTGCTGGCGATCCCTCTAGTGTCAAAGATCTATATAGGGGAACCAGGACCTCCTTCCTCCTGCTGGCGAATCCCTCTAGTGACAAAGATCTATATAGGGGAACCAGGACCTCCTTCCTCCTGCTGGCGATCCCCCTAGTGACAAAGATCTATATAGGGGAACCAGGACCTCCTTCCACCTGCTGGCGATCCCTCTAGTGACAAAGATCTATATAGGGGAATCAGGACCTCCTTCCTCCTGCTGGTGATTCATCTTAGAATTCTGTTCGCTTTCTCCACTGCCTGGCCACACTCTTTGTTCATTTTGCAACCATCTGAAATAAGTACCCCAAGTCCTTTTCCTCTGAAGTGCTGGCCAACACTGTACCCCCAATGTTGTACTCTCTCAAGGGATTCTTTTTCCCTAGGTGCATTATTTTACATTTACATAACATTGAACTGCCATTTCCACTTTTTTGACCTTTCTCCATCACCATTACTCCCAGCCTCTGACTTTTCTACATATACCTGCCTGCTATCTATACCTTTCTGATTTTTACTCCTGACCATTAAAGAACAAACTACATTTTATGGGTAGCTGGGATCTTTGGTAGATTTGTGAAAAACCCCGAGCACGCTTTGACACCTAAAGGAGAAAACTGAGTACCGGGTGTTGGTAAATTGCTCAGTGGGAGGGGCTTAAAAAGGTATGGCTAAATGAAACCTGAGCCTACTCACTGTATAGATGGCACACATATGGCACAGTTCTTGTATCTACTAAATATGCTTTAATTACTGTGCGACAAGTGAGAGTCTGAGGCTGCATTCACGCTGCATGCAATCGCTGTGATTCCTGAACTTCTTTTGGGCGACAATCTTCGCACAATTGCAACATTATTTATCGCGCAGCAATCATGGTAGAACCGCACCGCATTTTCTGGTGTCGTTGAAATGAATGGAACCTGAACACACAGTTCTGCAATTTGTCATTTTAGCAAGGCGTTTTCGTGGGCAAAATCGCAGAGCTTCTGCCCACGATTCTAAATGCCCATGTGTGAATGCAGCCTAACAGATGCATACAAAGCATTGCAAAATCAAATATAAAAAAAAAGACCTCTTCCTTTAGGCCCTATTCACACATGAGTGTTTTGCAGCTTGTAGCTCGAAGCAAACAAGCAAATACCTATTGCTTTCAATAGACCCCATTCATATCTGAGCATCCTGTCACTTGTAGCAAAATACCTGTCGCTTTTTTAAGTACACGCGCTACTTTTCAGGTGGTGCTGTCCCCACAGACTTCAATGAAAACACCTGAAAAACACGACATGAACTTTTTTCTAGCATTTTTTCAAGCTTTTTGTTGCACGCTTTCTGCTCTCGTTTTCTGCTCTCCGCTTCTTTTTCAGCAGCACTCTACACCTTTTAGTTGAAATACACCTGCAAAAACACCTGACAAAAGCTGCAAAAACGTGCAATTATGCTCCAAAAATGCTCAAAAAACGCTTGAAAAAAACTTGAAAGATGCTTGAAAATGTGACGCTTAGGTGTGAATGTAGCCTAACATATTCTTTTCTGCACACACTATACCCAGTGAAGTGACAGGTTTCAGATAATACACAGAAATGAAACAAATCCTCCTACATAAATTGTATCTGTTTATCTGCTGTCTTCTTTTGTCTCCAGCCATTCAAAGTCAACGTCAAAAGAATTTATACAGCTTGTCTGAGATTTCAGAAAGCAGGGGGTGGGGAGCTGAAGTTACGCTCTGCAGAGCTCAGTGAACAGAGCTGAGAGCTGATTGGAGGGAATGGACACACCTCCTTTCACACAGCACACAGGAACAGAGCTGAGGCTGTTTATCACATGCTGTGTGCTGTAGACCCCTCCCCTGTCACCTTTTAATCTCTTGGTGTCAGGAAAACCTGTCAGAAGTGACTCATGCAGATAGCAGAGGAAAGAGGCAGCAGAAAGAAATGGCATATAGGGGAGGATTTACTAAAACTGGAGCACTCAGAATATGGTGAAGCTGTACATGGTAGCCAATCAGCTTCTATAATCAGCTTGTTCGATGAAGCTTTGACAATGGTTTCCATGCGGAGCTGCAGCAGATTTTGCATCCTCCAAGTTCAGTGAATTGAGGCAAGTACACCTTTTAGAGGGTATTTTATGTCAGAGGTTTACAACCACTTGAACTTTGGTCAGAAGTATAATATAGTTTGGTAAGAATATAGTGTAGAGTGCAGTGGTCAGAAAGAAATGTATGATATAGTGTACACAGTGCAGGGCTCAGGAGTGTGCAACACACAGAGCGCAGGGCTCAGGACTGTGTAGCACATGGAGTACAGGGGTCAGGAGTGCATAATGCACAGGGCACAGGAGTAAGGAGTAAGTAACACAAAGGAATGTAGGGCTTGGGATTCATTAAAGCACAGGGCACAAGAGTTGGATGTGCATAAAGCACAAAGTGCAGGGGTCAGCAGTGCATAAGACACAGAGCAGGGCTGACAATAGAGCAGTACAGCCATCCCTCATGTACTGGACCTGGACCCTTCAGTTCAACAAGTGGACCTGGGAACTTGACAAGAAGAAGGGCTGGCTATACTGATTTCCTGAAACCGATCCTCCTGTGAATTAATAGTAGCAGGCTAGAAATAATTAAAATACAATGTGGAGATTAGTATATGATTTAACATTTTGATCATTGATGTACTTTAAAAAAGCACCTCAGAAGAGATTGGGGTGCACATGTCCTGGGTGCCCAGCACTGGCGATGTCCATGTGGATGGCTAGTATACAGTGGAGTTGCCTAACTGAAAGAACAGAGCACATATAATTTGTAAAGTGTATGCTGTGTCCACTTCAGTCATTCCATTTTTTTTTGCTTGGACTTGATTGGGTATAAAGGGAAAAACAGCTTCACCTTTTTTTACCAAGCTACATGTCCACTTAAATAATACACCTTCACCCCCTTCCTGCCCAGGCCAATTTTCAGCTTTCAGCACTTGCACACTTTGACAATTGCGTGGTCATGCAACACTGCACCCAAATTAATTTTTTATCATTTTGTTCACACAAATAGAGCTTTCTTTTGGTGGTATTTGATCACGACTAGGTATTTATTTTTTTGCTAAATAAAGGAAAAAGACTGAAAATTTAAAAAAAATTATATTTCTTCATAAATTTAAGACAAAATGTATTCTGCTTCATTTCTTTGGTAAAAATAACCCCACTCAATGTATATTTTTTAGTCTGTAGGAAAGTTATAGAGTCTACAAACTATGGGATATATATTTGAAAATCAATCAATCCTGATGTACTCACAGCCTTGAGGCCTGAAAATACAGAACAGTACAAATGGGAGGTGGGGTGGGGTTTTAGGGTCATGTGACCACCTTGATTCACCGTCACAGCGGTCACATGATCGGGAAAGGTTGCAATCGAAAGAGGAGATCGGGACCTTTCCATGAGTACCAGACATGTGTGCTGGGAGCGCTCAGGGCACGCTCTCAGCACATATGTTTTTCTTAATTGCATGCAAATGTGCGGCCCAGACGCCGGGAGGCAGCACATTTGCTTGCGGCTGGCGCCAAGAGATTAAAAGCCTTTTCTTTTTCTGAAAACAGTAGAATCATGGGCTTTACAAAAAAGCTGTAATTTTGTTTTGTCTGTTCAGAGCACATTCTCCCAAAAAGGATTTTTGGCTTCCTTAGGTAAGTTTTGGCAAACTCCAATCTGGCATTTTTATGTTTCTCGGTCAGCAGTGGGGTTCTCCTGGGTCCCTTTTCATTCAGATTGCAGTGTATAGTGCAGCTGGCCATGAAAGGGATATGCAGTGAGCATGCACCCCCCGCATGTGAACCATACCAGGCCACATGCTATAATATTGGGAGAGTACCTTGCAAGGGTGGATGTGGGGGTCTGTGAAGGGACTAAAGCCCCTTTGGAGGGGCCCAAAATCCATCCCTTTACATAAATGAATAAGAGGTATATATTACCCCTTGTTACTCAATTACAAAAAAAGGGACAAAGTAAATAAACACATATACTCACATAAACACACTTTGACAAATTCCTTTATAAAATGAAGAAAAAAATTGATAATAAAAAAAGAAACATTGTCCCTAGATGTAAATCCAATATCAATCATGTTGCCCAGCCACAACAATGCACCACAACAATTTAGCCTCCTGTCTCTAAATGACATCTCCCTAGATGGCTACTAAATGTCAACAATTAGATTAGCTAATGTGGTCAATGACATCACTCGCAAGATTACGTACAATTTGAAACATGCCGGCAGGCAGTAAGAAGCTGTTGTTTAGTGGCACTTGAAATACTGCTACAAAATGAATGACTTCCAGCTGCAGCAGCCAGAGGTTTAGGCAGGCAGGAGAACCTGCCAAATCTAACCATTTAGTTCAACTGTTCCGTGAACTTCAAACAGCCTGGATTCAGGTCAAACTCATGATCAACCTGAGCCTGTAGGTTATCCCTACGTATGATGGTGAACAGTGAACCAAGGTCCCGATGTGTTTAAGTGAGCCCTGTAAGAGTGATGACTCAAATATATAAATAAGCCCTGTCCAAGTGAGGATACAAGTATCCCAGTCTTGGTATTAACTACAATTTATTAGTGAGCTCCCTACAGGTGATGACTTCAGTACATAAGTGAGCCCTCTCCAGCTGATGTCTCCTGTTTATAAATGAGCCTTCTACAGATGATCACTCCAATTTATAATTGAGCCTGCTCGGTGTGATGATTCCAGTACATAAAAAGTCCTCTCCGCATGATAATGACACCAGTGAAAAAATTAGCCTTTTCCAGGTGAGGACCCCAATATATAAGTAAGTCATCTCTGGATGTTGACCTAGGTACTGTATATAAGTAAGCCGACTTGCTTAAATAAGTGAGCCCTCCCCATTGATGACCACAGAAAATAATTTAGTCCAATCTAGTATCCAGTATAGAGGTGAACTGTCTGGTTGATGACTTCAGCATATAGGTGAACTCTCTCCAGTGATATCCTTGGTATATAACTGAGCCCTATTCAGTGATGACTCCAGTATTGATTGGGTGTTCTCCAGTTATGACCTCAGCATATAATTGAAACCTCTCCAGTCTTGACTATGTAAGTGAGCCCTCTCTACACGATGATTACAGTATATAAGAAAGCCCTCTCCAGGTGATGACTCCAATATATGTGAGTCTTCTCTGAGGACCACAGTATATAATATTTACAGTGCCTTTTTTTGCTTGATGATCCCAGTATGCAAGGGAGCCCTCACTAGGTGATGCCACAGAAAATGAGTAAACCTTTTTTGGGTAAGTGAGCCCTCTCTGGGTAATGACCCCAGTATATACAGTAAGTGAGCCTTCTCTAGGTGAGGACCCCAACAATCAAGTGAGTCTTCCTTGGTGGTAAACCCAGTACATACAGTACATACAGTAAGTGAGCCCTGTCTGGGTGATGACTCTAGTATACTGGTATATTGTCCAGGTCAAAATCCCAGTATATAAATGAGCCCTCACCAGGTGATGACCTCAGTAAATAAGTATATCTTTAGCTTCTGATGTGTTATATATAGAGATGAGCGAATTTTTCAAAAATTCGATTCGGCTGATTCGGCGAATTCCAGGAAGAAATTCGATTCGATGCGAATTAATTCGCTACGAAGTTAACTTATAAAAAGGGTTTCTAGGCTTCAGAGAGCCTTTAAATTAGTGCAGAACACTGTACCTTTAATTTAAATGCCCTTGGAGATGAGGAAGGAGAAGGAGAAGGAGAAGGATGAGAAGAAGGAGAAGGAGAAGGATGAGAAGAAGGAGAAGGATGAGAAGAAGGAGAAGGATGAGAAGAAGGAGAAGGATGAGAAGAAGGATGAGAAGAAGGATGAGAAGAAGGAGAAGGAGGAGAAGGAGAAGGATGAGAAGAAGGATGAGAAGAAGGAGAAGGATGAGAAGAAGGATGAGAAGAAGGAGAAGGATGAGAAGAAGGAGAAGGAGAAGGATGAGAAGAAGGAGAAGGATGAGAAGAAGGAGAAGGATGAGAAGAAGGATGAGAAGAAGGATGAGAAGAAGGAGAAGGATGAGAAGAAGGACAGTTCTGTGACAGTTTCTGTCTATTTCTGACAGTTCTGTGACATTCACTCCATACAGCGGTTTCAACCGCTGTATGGAGGGAATGTCCCAGAACTGTCAGAAATAGTCTATTTCTGACAGTTCTGGGACATGTATGGAGTGAATGTCCCAGAACTGTCAGAAATAGTCTATTTCTGACAGTTGTGGGACATTCCCTCCATACAGCGGTTTCAACCGCTGTATGGAGGGAATGTCCCAGAACTGTCATAAATAGTCTATTTCTGACAGTTGTGGGACATTCACTCCATACAGCGGTTTCAACCGCTGTATGGAGGGAATGTCCCAGAACTGTCAGAAATAGTCTATTTCTGACAGTTGTGGGACATTCAGTCCATACAGCGGTTGAAACATTGTATCTATTTGTTTCCATAAATGGATCCATTTATGGAAACAAATAGATACAATGTTTCAACCGCTGTATGGAGGGAATGTCCCAGAACTGTCAGAAATAGTCTATTTCTGACAGTTGTGGGACATTCACTCCATACAGCGGTTGAAACATTGTATCTATTTGTTTCCATAAATGACATTCTGCAGATACACTTAGAGGAGCTCTGCAGATACACTTTTTGCCGGCTTGGAATTATTCTTATTTTCATCCTACTTCTTCTTCTTCTTCTTCATCCTCATCCTCATCCTCTTCTTCTTCTTCTGAGGATGAGGATGAGGATGAAGAAGAAGAAGAAGAAGTAGGATGAAAATAAGATTAATTCCAAGCCGGCAAAAAGTGTATGTGCAGAGCTCCTCTAAGTGTATCTGCAGAGCTCCTCTAAGTGTATCTGCAGAATAGAGGAACTCTGCACATACACTTTTTGCCGGCTTGGAATTATTCTTATTTTCATCCTACTTCTTCTTCTTCTTCTTCATCCTCATCCTCTTCTTCTTCTTCTGAGGATGAGGATGAAGAAGTAGAAGAAGAAGAAGAAGTAGGATGAAAATAAGAATTCCAAACCGGCAAAAAGTGTATGTGCAGAGTTCCTCTATTTCTGACAGTTCTCTGACAGCTTCTTCACATGTACAGCGGTTGAAACATCTGTATCCTAAATGGAAACTAATAGATACAATGTTTCAACCGCTGTACATGTGTTCCTTCTGTCAGAGAACTGTCAGAAATAGCGTAGCTCTCTGCAGGGACACTTTTGCCGGCTGATCGGGAAAAATCCGATTCGCGCACCCGAAGTAGGCAAATATTCGGATTCGACGCGAATCGAATTTTTCCTGAAATTCGTATCGAATTCCGGTTCGCCTGGTTCGATTCGCTCATCTCTAGTTATATACAGTATATGTAAACAATTTGATTTGAGCACAGACATACTGTATCTTCTCCATTTCTATTGAATACAGCAGGTCAGTGACCACACCTGAGACTGTCGCTCTCCTCCAGCTGTGTCTGTTTGTCCTATATTGAGAATATACTTTATGTCCACAAGTATACTATAAGCAAGCAAGCATTTGGCATTTTGCAGAGTAGAGTAAGATCTGGCCAGAAAGGGATTACTTTACCGTGACCAGCTTGAACATGTATTGCAATGTATGTAAACCAGAAATCCATCATTTTTTGCAAAGGTATATAGCAGTGTGCAATCAGTTAATTCAGAATATTTAGTGTTAACATGGTCACACCTCTTAAGCATCTGATGTGTTATAGATATGTAAGTTATTGGATTTGAGCACAAACATATTTGACTCTAGTATATACAGTTGTGCTCAAAAGTTTGCATACCCTGGCAGAAATTGTGAAATTTTGGCATTGATATTGAAAATATGACTGATCATGCCAAAAAATGCTCTTTTATTGAAGGATGATAATCATATGAAGCCATTTATTATCAAATAGTTGTTTGGCTCCTTTTTAAATCATAATGATAACAGAAATCACCCAAATGGCCATGATCAAAAGTTTACATACCCTGGGATGGTTGGCCTTGGTACAGACACACAAGGTGACACAAACGGGTTAAAATGCCAATTAGAGGTTAATGTCCCACATCTGTAGTTTTTTAAATTGCAATTAGTGTCAGTGTATAAATAGTCAATGAGTTTGTTAGCTCTTACGTGGAAGCACTGACTAGGCTAGATACTGAGCCATGGTGATCAGAAAAGAACTGTCAAAAGTCCTGCGTAACAATGCCATGAAAAAGCCCAGTTACAATATGCAGTATTGTATGTAGTTACAACACCTTGACATGCCTAACCAGGCCTTCTGGTGTCATTGATGCAGTAAAGGCTTCTTTCTGGCACCTTGACCATGCAGTTCATTTTTGTTCAAGTGTCATCATATTGTGCTCCTTCAAAACAACCACACTTTTTACAGAGCAGCCTTTATTTTTCTTGTGGTTACCTATGGGTTTCCCTTTGTATCCCGAACAATTTTTCTGGCAGTTGTGGCTGCAATATTTCTTGGTCCACCTGTACTTGGCTTGGTATCATGAAATCCCCAAACTTTCCACTTCTTAATAGGTGATTTAACAGTACTGACTGGCATATTCAAGGCTTTGGATATCTTTTTATGTCCTTTTCCATCTTTATAAAGTTCCATTACCTTGTTACGCAGGACTTTTGAAAGTTCTTTTCTGATCCCCATGTCTAAGTATCTAGCTTAGTCAGTGCTTCCACGTAAGAGCTAACAAACTCATTTACTATTTATACACTGACACTAATTGCAATTTACAAAGCCACAACAACAACCTCTAATTGGCATTTTAACCCGTGTGTGTCACCTTGTGTGTCTGTACCAAGGCCAAACATTCCAGGGGATGGAAACTTTTGATCATGGCCATTTGGGTGATTTCTGTTATCATTATGATTTAAAAAGGAGCCAAACAACTAGTTGATAATAAATGGCTTCATATGATCATCATCCTTCAATAAAAGAGCATTTTTTTGCCATGATCAGTCATATTTTCAATATCAATGCCAAAATTTCACAATTTCTTCCAGGGTATGTAAACTTTTGAGCACAACTGTAAGTGAGCCCTCTCCAGGTGATGACTCTGGTGTATAAGTACGTCTCTCCAGGTGATGACTCTAGTATGTAAGCGAGCCCTGCCTGGGTGATGGCTCCAGTGAGTGAGTGAGAGAAGTAATCCTTCTCAGGTGATGACTCCCCTGGGCTCAGGCAATGAGTGCGGTGAGGAGTGCAGTGTGGCTGTGCGGGGACCTGGGCTCTTATGTACACAGCTTGGACTCTGCACAGCTCTGGCCCACGCACATTCCTGAACACTGAATGAGGCCAATTTGTTTCCTGCCTATTAAATCATTATTTTTTTGACCCTGAAGAAACTTGTAAGAGAAATCTTAGGTATTAGTCTTTACACTTTAGAAATAAAACAAAATTGTGGCTTTCCATGTAGGAAAGAATTGAAAAAATAGAAGCAGAGTATGAATCTGCAGGAGGAGGAACAGTGCCAATAACACCAAAGTGCAGCCTGTACTTTAAGAGACCGACACCAAGGACACCGAACCATTACTCTTTCCAAGTAGCCTTAATTAGACTAATAACATTATTACTATTACTATACTGTTACTTGTGTCACTCAGATAGTCCTATAATAATAACTGTGACTCTAGTGATAGGAGTAGCATCACTGTGAAGATAATAATGACAGTTATACTAGTGCAGTGACTGTATTTACCAAAAAGAACATTGCTAGCATTAATACTACTATCAATAACAATCCTACAAATAGGTTAGCCCACAATTCTGTTAACACTTTAGGAGAAGGCCTTTACTGACACATTTTGTTTACATCAGCTTAAAATCTGCTTTTTTTGCTAGAAAATTACTTAGAACTTAACCCATAATTCTGTTAATGCTTTAGGACCAGGCCTTTTCTGACACTCTTTGTTTATATCAGCTCAAAATCAATTTGCTAGAAAATTACTTAGAACCCCTAAACATTTTATATATATATATATTTAGCAGAGGCCCTAGAGAATTATGGTGGGCTTTGCAATTTTTTATGTCACGCGGTTTTTTTAATGCAAATAAAAACAAAAAAAAACACACTTTAATGAATTTTGATGCACAAAAAAAACCAAATTATTTGGTAAAATATAGAAGGTTGCAATGGCGCCAAACTACAGTATTTATAAATCTCCCTAGGCGATGTTTTAAAGGCCTTTACAGGTTACCAGTGGAGAATTACACAGAGGTTCTGGTGCTAGAATTATTTCTCTCGATCTGACATTTGCAGCAATACCTCACACGTGTGGTGCGATCACCGTTTATGTATGTAGTGCAGGACCAACATGTGCATTCTCGAGGGTGCTTTACAATTTTTTTTTATTTATTTTTTTACACTGTTCTAAAAAAAAAAAAATATGATCACATTTATTTTTTTGACAGCATTATGCAGTGACAGGTACTGTTTAAAGGAGAGATCTGGGGTCTCTTTGACCCCAGATGTCTCCTCTGCCCTAAAAATGCTTTCCCTATATAAAGATGGCGCTGTTTACATTCCAGAAACCAGAAGTGACAAAAGTGCTCATCGCTTCTGGTTTCCTATACCATAGAGCTCATCAAGGACTTTGTGGTCTTCAAGTACACTCACTGATTACAATAATAACACAGTAGTACTTCAAATTACAGCAGAGTTGTACTGCTCTCAAGAATAGTAATATACAATGAGTATCAGAACCAGGGGCGGACTGACCATTTGGAAACTCGGGCATTGCCCGAGGGCCCGGGGTCAGTAGGGTTCCCATGAGATGCCCCTGGTACCTTTTTTATAGGCTTTTTTGAGTTTGGGCAAGGACACAGGGCCCCCTTGATCCCCTATTGCCCGGGGGCCCCATGAGTTGTCAGTCCGCCCCTGATCAGAACTAAGAATAAAAAATGATAGTAAGCAGTACGCCTAGCAGTGTGTGATAGTACTAGGATCACAATGCTACTACTTCTATATCTAATGTAATTAAAATAATAGAAAGATCTATAACATCTACTACTAACAGCTGGGAGAACAAAAGTGCAATATTATCTCCTTGGGAATGCTGTCTTTATTTCTTTTAAAATTTCATTATATTCTGCTGTAATGCTGTTTTTGCAGCCTATTTCTTAAAAAAATAAAAACGTTTGTAAACCAAAAAAAAATTAATTATATTCATTATAGTTCAGTAACTATAAAGTACAGTACTTACTTTATTAGACTATATACAAATGGACAGAAAAACTTCTGATTGTAGAAGCCTTTATCTTTTTTTCTTTAAGCCCCTAAGCACAGTTCAGTATTAGCCAATGTGCCCACGCACAATATGGTGTTTATATTCATATTTTAGAGCAGCGTCTAGGGGCAACCAGAAATGATCACATAAATGTGCATATACATGTGTATTAACATGGACCTATGTGCATACTTTCAGCCTAATGGCTAGAATAAATTAATGTTCTAGCCACTAGAATGAAATTATGCACATACACCTTACTCACATTAAGGTCTCATGCACATGGGCATTTTAATTTTTGTTGCAAAAATGCTGGAATTTTTTTCTGCCAGAACTTGACACTCATGTTTTTGCGCATACATGTACATATGGTATGGAACATATAGTTTTTTTCTGCCCATTGGAATAAATTTACATTCCTACACCTGCACACATGTATGTTTACGTGCATTTGCACATGTATATGAGTAAATTACACTGATAAACTTCACTCTATATGCAGTTTTGGGGCATTTTTGTACGTCCCTGAACGCTGCTTAAAAATACGCCTGTAAACAACACAATGTGCATATGCACATTAGACAACAAAGAGCTGCTTTCAGTGGCATAATAAAAAAGAAATGCCAGATGCCTGTAACAGAGGAATTTTTTCTGCCTGTGTGCATAAGGCCTTACACACATAAATATGTGCATTAATGTGCATAAATACGCACCAGATCAAGCACTTTTATTCTTTATTTTCCTGTCAGCTCCTGGCAGAAATATAAAGCGTAAATGGGCATATTTTATTATACCCGTGTGCATGAGTCCTTGGGTGTAAAAAATGCATTTTAAAAGCCTTTTTTGTTTATGGATGCAGGTGTATGTTTTCCATGGAGACGTGCACATAGACGCCTAAACATGCACTGCATTCAGATAGGTAATCAAAAATCTAAACATTTGTGTTTGAGGACATGCATTTTACACACTTCCTAATGTAAACCCATTTATAAGCATTGATACACATATACAAAGATGCAAGAAGTGCAATCTGGTATTGAAAAAAAAGCTGGAGGATACAGGCTCCATGCACACTGGGCTTGGAAAAGAAATGCCAGTTCCCTTGGCAGAAAAAAACACTTATATAAAGACTTTTTTTACATAGTTTAGGAGAGTTTAGCATATTTTCTGCTAAAAAAAACAAACTCAAGTTTTTTTTCCTGCCTCTAACATTGATCCTCTAATCATCTTAATGTGCATGAACACATAGGATAACATTAGCTGTTTCTACAGGCAAAACACAAAACTCTGGTAGAAGCAGCGATTTTTAAGCCAGTGTGCTAATGCATTTAAAAAAACTTATCTTAAGGAAAGCATTTTACTGATCACTTACACGGGAGCTTTTGTTCCAGAAAAACCCTTCCTCTATGATCAGTAAAATTCTTATGGTGGTGTGCATGTAGCCTTATAGTTTTGTATTACCACCTATTACCACTATTATTGTCACCACTAACTGTGCTATGCTGATAATAATCATCATCATTTTGTTGCTATTATTGTTATATTATTATTATTCTGTTAGATGTAAAATTATTTTCATAAATAGTAATACTGGAAAAGCTCCTTACTAAAATGGTAATTTTTTGACTCCATAATAATAGTAAAATGATTTTACTAGAATGTGATTTGCATATAAAAAGTTAAAAAATCTATCTAGACAAAAAACTTTTCTGCCAGCCTTTCAGTGGTAAAGTGTTATCATAATGTCACCCTAGGTGGTGTCATGGTGAATAAACTCTCCAGAGAAGTGTGAAGCAGGATGCAATCCTATGCAGACTGGGTTCTATTTACTAAAACTGGTGAGTGCAAAATCAGACTCACTTCTGCATAGAAAATTAAAATAAACAGTGCAGCGCTAAATGCAAAATGAATATATATAATCAATAAATACATGATGCAATTAATCAAACACAATATACCCCTACAGGTATAAAACCAAAGTGATCAATAAATAATTAATAGTGTCATACGTGTATATCCTTATAGGGAATATTTCGTGCAAAAAGTGACACATATAATCATAAATAATAAAGTGACAAAACACATAACAGTGCTCAAAACAAAGATGAACCAATCTTCAGTTGCAAGAAAAGTCCAAATAATCGATAATAATGATACTAATGATGACGCAATGCTTAGTGCAGGTTTTCACACTTCACTCTTCATGCAAAGTAATGTGCAGTGTGCGTGATTCATACGTGACAATCCTTTAACGGCTAAAATGCCCCCTCACCTCCTTACTTAGACCCCAAAGGGCCAGCACGCTTTAAGGATCACACGATCCTATCAGAGTGGATTCCTCTCTGGGTATCGCCTTCCACCTCCAGCTTCCACCTGATTAGCAGCCAGCTCCTCCCAGGGTCATAATGAAATACAGAGACCCTCCATAGTGCAACCAGTTTTATTCAGCAATAAATCGGTAGAAAATAGAGTTCCACTCACATTTAAGGACGAAGCAATCCAGCCTCCTACCACATGCTATGGGTGTACTGCATGGATACTTCACAGGGTGATCCAATATGGCCCCCACGCCGGAAATGACGTCACCGCGTTAACGGAAGCTCCTCCCCACGTACCGACGCATTGCGTCACGCTCAGCACGTGACTTCATCAGGGTGGAAGGCGATACCCAGAGAGGAATCCAGTCTGATAGGATCGTGTGATCCTTAAAGCGTGCTGGCCCTTTGGGGTCTAAGTAAGGAGGTGAGGGGGCATTTTAGCCGTTAAAGGGTTGTCACGTGTGAATCACGCACACTGCACATTACTTTGCTTGAAGAGTGAAGTGTGAAGACCTGCACTAAGCATTGCGTCATCATTAGTATCATTATTATCGATTATTTGGACTTTTCTTGCAACTGAAGATTGGTTCATCTTTGTTTTGAGCACTGTTATGTGTTTTGTTACTTTATTATTTATGATTATATGTGTCACTTTTTGCACGAAATATTCCCTATAAGGATATACACGTATGACACTATTAATTATTTATTGATCACTTTGGTTTTATACCTGTAGGGGTATATTGTGTTTGATTAATTGCATCACGTATTTATTGATTATATATATTCATTTTGCATTTAGCGCTGCACTGTTTATTTTAATTGTTTATTTACTTATTTTGGGTATAAGTTTAGTGCCAGCAGCTTTGTTCTAAGGGTAGGATTCCATGTAAGCGCAGGAGGTTTTTTGTGAATTATTCTGCATAGAAACCAATCAGCTTCTAACCTCAGCCTGTTCACTTAAACTTTGTCAATAAACCCTGGAAGCTGATTTGCACTCTTCAGCTTTAGTAAATAAACCGCACTCTGCCAATGAATTACGGATTGCTCAGTGAATGCGATGAAGCTCTGCTCACATCCAATCTCCAGTCATGTGCAAGTAAAAATGCTTTTTTTTCCTTTGTATTTACCTTGCATGTGACTGGGTATTCTTTGCAAAGTGAAATGCCACCCCTATCACTAAGATCTGGGGAAAATTCTCTTGCAAAGTGCAACTCCCCTGGCAAAAGTGAACAGCCTTTTTGTCTTTAGTAAATAAGGTGTCCGTTTATGAAACTGAGATTAGCAGCAATCCTGAGGATCACTGCTGACTTCAGTACATTGGTGGTTTATGATACAGCAAAGATCAGTAAATAACATGTTCTCTGCTGATCTTCTCTCCACACAGAGAATCTGCAATTGGCAGACACAGAAACGGCTAGTTTATGAAGGAGCGATGTCAGCCCTTCACTGGTGATCTGTGTGAAAATTCTCCCTCCCAGATTCTCCAGCCCAGAGGTGGAGAATCGGGGCAAGAAGGGAGAATCGCTGGAGTTTGAAGAGGAAGGAGGAAGTTTTTGGACTTTCTTCTTCTTCCTTCAGAGCCTCCAAGACCGTGGGAAAGGTGGGGGGGGGGGCCTTTCACAACACCCCCAAAACCCTACGGCAATTTATAAATATATTTGTGTTTATATATATATATATATATATATATATACAGCTGTCAGTTTATTAAACAGTGGTAAATTACCTCTGTTGAGGTGGCGGCTCTCCTCAGTACACACATACACTATAATAAAAGAAGAAAAAATTATGTGTGTGTATGTATGTGTATATAGATACAAATAATACACACATATATAAATATATATATATATATGTGTGTGTGTATTATTTGTGTGTATATATATATATATATATATATATATACATGCACATAATTTTTTTTATTATTGTGTATGTGTGTACTGCGGAGAGCCGCCACCTCAACAGAGGTAATTTACCACTGTTTAATAAACTGGCAGCTGTGTGTTTTACTGATCTCTTGTTGCTGTGATCTCGCTAGATCTCACGAGATTACAGCAACAACAGTCGTTTTGCAGAGTTCAAAGCATTTGTAGATCGCTTCTTTCCTCATCAGGAGAAGCGATCTACACCGCTTCATAAACAGGCACTCAGAGGAGAGCTGTCTCTCTCTCTCTCTCTCTCTCTCTCTCTCTCTCTCTATATATATATACACACACACACATTCTCACACATGTATAATAGATATATAATAATCATCATCCTATTAGCTGAAAAAAATAATTTCACATCCTGTTATCTTAAATAAAAATAAGAAGAAAAATCCTGGAACATCCTATAACCTGAAATATTATTATTATAATAATAAATACTGCAGCATCCTATTGCCTGAATCAATAATAATTATAATAAGAATATAACCTCATATTACCTGAAATAACAATTATAAAATTAACACTAAAACATTCTATTACCTGAAATATTAGTAAAAGCAACACGAATAATGAAAAAAATTATTATTATTATAAATTATATAATAATAATGGAACATCCTATTACCCGAAAAAAGTATTTAAAGCTAATAAGCTAATAGACTGCACAGTATTGGTAGGAAGATTATGCTTTAAAGTTATTATACTAATAATCACATTATTATTATTATGATGATGATTTTTATTAATATGATTATTATCATCATCATTAATATTATTAGTATTGTTATTATTTTTAAAAGTAGTTTTCAGCACACAAAGATTACAACTCTAAAACATTTAAAAACCAATCCGTTTATTATAGAATAAATCACAAGGCTGTCTTGTCTTTCCAACTGTAGTTTATAAATTAGAGGGAAACGTACATCATCTTAAAAAAAAAAAAGATCCATTGACAACAAGAACATTATGGAGCCCTCTGCTGCAGGCTACCTCTACAGGATCATCTCCATAAAGCAGGCCAGGCAGTCTGGCTATCCTTAGGAAGACTCTGTCCTACCATCAATCTTCACATTGGCTATGAAAAAATACATATTTATAGTAGGAAAGTGCTAGGGGCAGTGTCAGATCCTCATGGGGTAGGACGTTCTGATGAAAGAAGGGGCTCTGATAGTAGGGAAGGAACATCAGACTTGGAAAGGCAGGAAGATTTTGGAATGTCAGAACCCCCCTTCCCAGATCCTACCAGTTACCCCCACAGAGTCATTTAGGGACTGGCAGTCCTTGATTCAGTATTCATTTCCCAGCTAGCACCTTTTGTTGGTTTCCAACCAAGTCCAGTCTATAAAAATATATGTTGTTATAATATGTAAAACGTATACATAGTTCAAACAGCATGGATACCATGGAGGAAGCCTGCCTGGTTTGATCTGGTGATGGAGTCAGCAGGCTGATTAGGGGATAGCCCCAGCTCCCCTGATTTCGGACAGTGATGAGTATAATAAATAGCGTCTGCTTTAAGGAGTCCCTCCAGTACAGGCTGCAGCGGCTGCAGCGGCGGCTGCGGCAGCCGATAGCGTCCAGCCAGGCAAGGCACAATAGTAGGGGTAATAGTATGGGGGCTGTAGGGGGACTAGGGACGGCCGCAGCACCTCCCCAGGCTGGTACTGTCTCTGATCGTCCCTCACCAGGACCTTAACTGCCACTTTCTTGGCGGCCGGGGCCGTGGCCATCATGTCTGCAGCCATTTGCCGTCGTTTGGTCTTGTAGCGCCGGTTCTGGAACCAGATCTTCACCTGGGTCTCCGTCAGCTTCAGGGAGGCGGCCAAGTCGGCCCGTTCTGGTCCCGACAGGTAGCGCTGGTGGTTAAAGCGTCTCTCCAACTCAAAGACCTGAGCGTGCGAGAAGGCGGCCCGGGAGCGCTTCTTCCTCTGCTTGGGGGCCTCCAGGAGGAGCGGATCACACTTGGGGTCCTCATCGGGGGGGCTGGGATCTGCGGAGACATCGGCCTGTTAGTACCACCGGCTACAATCATCCAGGATAACAGGGTTCATTACATTCAGTGGACTAATTACATTCATACTGGATCATCCAGGCAATGATCAAGAAGCTTCATCAAGTGGGCAATCAATGCATACATCAACAAAGAAATATATGACCAATCAACAAATCATAAATACAATAAATGGATCACCCAAGTCATCAATCCACCAGAAATAATAATAATATAATAATAATAATAATAATAATAATAATAATGTGTGTATATATATATATATATATATTTATTTATTTTTTTTATTCAAATAAACTATATTGCCTCCTAATGTGCCTGATTTATTATTCACATACATTCCACCAAGCTGATTGTGTATTGAATCCTGTAAATTTACTATGAACAGGGTCTTGCTTTATGTCCCACCATTTATCTCTTATGATTTCTACACATAAAATAGCTGATTTACTAAAGGAAACATTTGATTCTGAAGCGTCCAATCAGGTACAGGGGAATTAAATAGAAAATAAAAAAGGATACCACAAAGCAGTATTAAAGCAATCCTTACATACTAAAGTGAATGTCCACTAGTAATTAAAATTAATAAAATGAAGCTGTGTTCACTTCAAAAAATCCTGTTTTGTTTCCTTCTTTCTTTCTTTTTTTTTGTACAGGATAAACCTTGCACATGGTGTCCGTTTATGGACCAGCGGTAATAGATCGCTGCTCAGTTCTCCGGCATTCTCGGAGAACACAGTTCTCCTGTGAATGCAGTTTATGAAGCAGCTCTCCGAACGAAGGGAGAACGGTCTCCAAACGCTGGAGAACGGTCTACAAACTCTGGAAAACGGCTCATTTTACTATAATCTGGAGAGATTACAGTAAAAGATCAGTTTACTAAACAGAGGTAAATTATCTCTGCTTAGCTTGCGGTCCCTCTGATTCTCCAGCTCTGGGCTGGAGAGTCTGGAGGGAGAACACAGATCTCCAGTGAAGGGCTGACATGATCTCCAGAGTGTCATAAACTGTGAATGACCAGAGAATAGCTGAGATCCGTTGAATCGCAGCTAATCTCTGTGTCATAAACGGACATATTGGGTGTTCATAGTGAGCACAGCTTTATTCAGTAACCTAATTGAACATTATCTAATCAACTCCAGCTTATAATCGGTGTAATTGAAAATATCCAAGTGTTATGGCCTATTATGCTCTGCATTATTTTATATGTGTATCAGCAAGCAAGGAAGCTATATTAAGAATTATTAGTTTTACATGTAATAACTATTAATAATTCGGAATGATAGAATTATTAATATTAGATGAATGGAAATATGGATGACAGATACCAGCTGGCTAGATCAAGAAAGAAAAAGAAAGAAAGAAAGAAAGAAAGAAAGAAAAAGAAAGAAAGAAAGAAAGAAAGAAAGAAAGAAAGAAAGAAAGAAAGAAAGAAAGAAAGAAAAAGAAAGGAAATAAAAGTACTATACGTCCAAAGGAGATAGGACACCATGCTCGCAGATGTAGATAAGTAGCTCTATTTCAACAGGTCCACGTTCATTTAGCACCTTTTTAGTATCTACACTCTTTATGAAGCTTACCAGTACTCCATATTAGGCTGTCCATGCATTATGCAAATGTATTGTACATCTTTCCTTTAGATTTACCAAAACTATATAATATGAGGTCAGACCTAAACACTTTCAGTTTGTATGCTGTGGGGCAGGCCCTTGCACTACATAGTTGAAGGTAAATCTAAAGGAAATTGAACAAGAATAATCTATAATGTATGGCCAGCTTAAGTAATATTAATTAATATTAGATGGATGGATAAAGATGGGCGGTAACACCTAGCTGGAAAAATATATGTACCTATATTTTAAGAAAGAAAGAGACAGAGAGACAGAGAGAGAGAGAGGGGGGGAGAGAGAGAGAAAGAAAGAAAGAAAAAAGGAAAGAAAGAAAGAAAGAAAGAAAGAAAGAGAAAGAAAAGAAAGAGAGAGAGGGAGAAAAGAAAAAGAAAGAGAGAAAGAAAGAAAGAAAGAAAGAAAGAAAGAAAGAAAGAAAGAAAGAAAGAAAGAAAGAAAGAAAAGAAAGAAAGAAAGAAAGAAAGAAAGAAAGAAAGAAAGAAAGAAAGAAAGAAAGAAAGAAAGAAGGAATTATACAAGGAGATAGAAGAACCCCTTGCTTACTGCTGTAATAGAGTATGTTAACATGTCCAAGTTCAGGTAGCACCCTGTTTTAGCATCCACACTCTTTATGAAATCCACCAGTAGTACATTCAAAGGGAACAATTCCTAAATACATGAGAGGTAGCATACCATATTCATACAAGTAGGTAGTAAGTCGATATTTTATCTCCTGAAATATGCACAAGCCTCCAATGCACTGTGTTGTCCAGGGCTGGTGAGGGGCTGACAGGCAGATGCCCCCATCCTACAGAGAGACATTCCGCTCCTATACTATGCTGATCATGTACAAGAGGGCCTTCTAGGCTAGGAGGTCAGAAGTTAATTTTGGTTACAGAACTTAATACCTCAGCAAGGGGAGAGGCCAGGAGGTCACCAGCACTGTGCATCTGACACTGACTGGCAGCCATAGGGCACAGAGACCTCCATACACCATGATGTACCCACTGCACAACAGCAGAGACACAGCAGAGCAGCTGCACACATGTCGTTTATTAAAGATTGTACATTTAAGGAAATTAAAATTCACCGAGAGTAGCAAATAAATTGAAACTGTGCTGCATTAATCGCATACTAGATAAGAATCCTATTTTTTTTTAAATTTTCCTAGCACGACTGGGTATTCAAAGCGAGCAAAACTTTGCCTAATTACTGTCATTGACTATGCAAAGTCCCTGCTCTTAGTAAATCACCATCCCATGTGCTAGGTTGTGTGCTGCCCATAGGGTGCTCATCAGCCCGCGAAGTTCTACGCCAGTGATAGTGAAGAATAAATGATAGGATCAGCACAACCTATAGTCATCCTCTAACAACCAGATACATTGTCCAAAAATAATCTCACAGACTTCACAATACTTCCCTGAAATAAATGCAGAAACGCACATTTATCTATTATACCTCTTTTTTACATATCTATATTATAAATACAGCGCATTTACCGCAGTTGCCGCATGTATAAATATGTAACATATAAAAATATATACTAGTTAATAGTTGTATTCAATTTTTATATGTATGTATATTGCTGAAAATCGTTCGATTTCAATGACAGTCAGCAGCTACATGAAGACAATGTATTTTTTTAATTTATTCATTGTATCATTTCGGAATAATTATAAAAGATTCCCGATCCCACTGTGAATATATTTATTTTATTGAGTATATTTGTCAATGTTTTCACTCAGGATTCACACATTTTCCCTATAATATTTTGATTATTATTTTTTTATTTTTAGATTTTTTTATTTATTTATTTTTTAATTTAGATCTCGCAGTGCGAAGGAAATATATAGTCACATCTATGTATATTATGAAGGCCTTTCTAGTTATATCAGGTTCGTTTTTTATTATAATTAGATATAACTTATTTATAATTTTGTATATATCTGTGCTGAGAAAATGTCAATAATTTTCTGAATAAAATATTTCTATATAATGCATAGAATATGTATGCAGATTCTAATATGTAGATCTATACATGTAGATTATACTTTTTATAGACATTCCATCTGGCAGATATAAAAAAATTATTCCCAGCTGCGATACTTATAATATCGATGTAAAATACACTTTTTATTACACTTTTAGTTCTGTACTGTTGTAACACACGACAAAACCTCAAAAGCCAAGCAAAACACTAATATGTTCAACATTTGTAACCTACTACCAAATCGTCCACAGAATAAGAATACGACCATTGTATACACAGGTACTGTTGCTCCAGATGTGGGGAATAAGCTGAAGCTCTGGTTTTGTTTGGGTGTACATCACACCATACAGACACAATAAGAATTTCCTGACACCTCCCTGAAAGCTGGAGCCACGCCCACACGATGACAGGACAGTCATAGGGGAGAGAGAGTGACACATCCCTTGTAATGAAAACACCACACACTCATCTTCATAATTACACTCATCAAATCCTCATTTTAGTAAATGAAGCAAATGGAAAAGTCAAGCATCAACAATAATCCACTAAACCACGCAAAAGTGAAACAAAAACAAAGGTAAAAAATGATTACTATAAAACAAGTACAACAACTATTATTACTGCAACTATTACACTGAACGTTACTTGGAATACTAGCAGGCTTATCATTGGCATTTTAATTACCATGCAAAGTAAAAGTATTTGTCATGGTACTGGTATATATAAATTGGAAAAATAGATATTTCCAATTAAAATAAAATGTTATATATATATATATATATATATATATATATATATATATATATATATATATATATATATATATATATATATATATATATATATATATAAAACACAGTATATGTGTATGTTCAATATTGCTATAAAAATAATATAATAATAGGACATTACAGAGAATGGTAGTGGTGTTTAATTATCATTAATAATAACTAGGAATAGTCCCATTCTCCCAAACTTGTTCTATAATGTTTTATTATTACAGAACAATAACTCACTACATCACAGACAATAGCAATAGTAATAAATTCTTCATGAATTTTCGACACGATGTAAGCTTTCAATTCTTTTGGAAGGACTTGTGTAGCATTTAAATAAACATTGTACTATTGTACTATTACTCTCATGATAAGTGGATTTGCCCCACTTCGATTAAAAAACTGGCTTGTATAAAGAAAAAAAGACACACACACAAAAAAAATTATATATATATATATATATATATATATAAAGAACGAGAGAAATACACACACACATTATATATATATATATATATATATATATATATATATATATATATGTGTGTGTGTGTGTGTCTTTATACAAGCCATTTATATATTTTTATGGCTATATAAAGAACGAGAGAAATATACACACACATTATATATATATAATATATATATGTATATATAATGTGTGTGCATATTTCTCTCGTTCTTTATATATCTATAAACATATATAAATGGCTTGTATAAAGACACACACGCACAAATATATGTAAATATATACACACACACAATGTGTGTGTGTACATTTCTTTCGTTCTTCTACCCATATATATATCTATCTACATAAATATATATATGTATATATATATATGGTCTTTTTGTGCCTTTTTTATACACAACCATGTTGTTCAATATGTTTGTATTGAGCTCCTTACATTTTATATACTTTTGTATATAATATAGAATAGCTACTTATATTGTATATATTTATATTTTTACCCCTGTATACTAATTTACTGTAATATATAATAGTCATTCTACTGGTGTAGAGTTATTAAATAAGTTTTGAGTGTATTTATATTTTTCCCCTTCATGACATTTCACTGCAATATATAATATTTATTGTATTGCTTTATAGCTAATATTACGTTTTCTATGAGTTTATCATTTTTGCCCCTGCATGCCACTTCAGGGTAATATATAGCAATCATTAGGCTCCGTATACTAAGCTGACACACCACGATAAGTACCCAAAGAAGTGACAGTTATTTTCAGTTACGTCAATAAAATTCGGCAATTACAATCTGGTGGCTAAAAATAGAGAGACTTGGGCTGGTTTTTGATTTGCAGTTGAGCCCTCTGCATTAGTGCACGGTTATTATATGACTTTGGTTTATCTTTCAGCCCCAGTATGCCATTCTCTGTATTAAATATAAAAGGCAGAAAATGTATATTGAATGCGATTGTTCCATTGTGTATGTGATATGATGTCATAATTACTGTATGCCTGTACTGCTGAGAGGCCTTGTATAGCTGTTTGCCTGCACTGTAAGGAAGTGGGGGGGGGGGGGGGGTACAGATTGCATAACTCTTGTATAGGAGGTTATGTGAAATGTATACAAAGAAGTTATCTGTAGTGATACATACATATAAGACAGTCCAGTAAACCTACAGTTGACATTTTGTGTTTGGATGGGGAGGGGATATTGAGATGTATTAATATTTGCGTTGTGGGGAGGGGGTTCCATATACAATGGATATAAATTGAGGTGCAGGGGTCAATATTGGTGACATGTCAGATGGCCCCCTCCCCCATGTATTCTTTAAACTGTCCTAGTATGACCCAAGCAGTCTTATATCAGCCCCCCAGACTTATATCAGCCCCCACCCGCTGTCATATCATCCCCCCATCCTCATATCAGCCCCCCAGACTTATATCAGACCCCACCTCCATATCAGCCCCCCAGTGTCATATCATCCCCCAGTCTCATATCAGCCCCCTTAGCCTTATATCATCACCCAGTCTCATATCAGCCGCCCCCATCCTCATATAAGACCCCCCCCAGCCTCATACAACCCCCCACGCCTTATATTGTCCCCCCAGTTTTATATCAGCCCCCCCATCCTCATATGAGCCCCCCCCCCCAGCCTATTATCCCCCCCCCCCTCCGCATTCCCCCCTCAGCCTTACCTGAGCCACTAGCTGCGATCTCACAGTCACTGCATCCCGGGGTCTCCTCTCCTTCCTCCTTCTTAGGTCTGGCCTCCAGGGGCCTCTGACTGTTCCTCACCCCTGATCCCTCCATCCTCAGGCTTCCCTCCAGCGGCCTCCCTGGGTCGCCCTCCTCGCTGAGTGCAGAGTCCGAGTCCCATCCAGCCTGCTCCTTCCCCGCCAGTCCTCCGGCCTCCACCTCCCCGAACAGCCTCCAGCAGCAGGCGGGGGTGGTGGGACTGCCGCTGGCGGGGATCAGGCGGCCCAGCCTGGGGTAGGACGCCCCGCGCTCCTCCTTCTTGTTCAGGATGGC
This sequence comes from Staurois parvus, assembly GCF_062004578.1. Lineage (NCBI taxonomy): Eukaryota > Metazoa > Chordata > Amphibia > Anura > Ranidae > Staurois > Staurois parvus. Next base: position 5,800,955 of record NW_028317982.1, read on the forward strand.
CTGGATGGAGAAGGAGGTCAGGGTGCCGGAGCCCCTCACAGCCATCTGCAGGGGGGGGGGATGAGGAGGATGATGATGATGGGGGGCTCAGGCTGCTGGGAATCCCCTCCGAGGATCGGATCACTGCGGAGAAGCCAGATGACAGCCCGAGCAAGTCACTGGGGGGGTCATTCGCTCTAGTTATCCAGGTATGTCCAGGAATGGGCGCACAGGAACGCCGGTGGACGTCTGCTGTCAGCAACAAACAAAAGGGCGATCCCAGGATCTCATCTACAGGATGGCATCACCGCACTCCTCTATTGGGAGCGGACCCAGGAGGGAACAGCCTGCCCCCACACAGACAGGTCCTCCCTGCCCCAGACAGGCCAGACCAACCGGAGAGCCTCCGACCTTCTCCACCTCTGTAGATGACTTCTCTGCTGAGCACTGACAGGACAGATCTCCCACTGATCCCAAGATCTGCCCTACTCTGCCTCTGCGCTACACTGCCTCTACTCTCTGTGTCTCTGCACTCTGTATGTCTGCACTCTGTGCCTCTGCTCTCTGTGCCTCTACTCTGTGTCTCTGCACTCTGTATGTCTGCACTCTGTGCCTCTGCTCTCTGTGCCTCTACTCTCTGTGTCTCTGCACTCTGTATGTCTGCTCCTTGTGCCTCTACTGTCTGTGTCTCTGCACTCTGTATGTCTGCTCTCTGTGTCTCTGCACTCTGTATGTCTGCTCTCTGTGCCTCTGCTTTCTATGCCTCTGCTCTCTGTGTCTCTGCACTCTGTATGTATGCTCTCTGTGCCTCTGCTCTCTTTGTCTCTGCTTTCTCTGTGTCTCTACTCTCTGTGTGTCTGCTTTCTGTGTCTCTGCTCTCTGTGTCTCTACTCCCTGTGTCTGTGAGCTCTGTGCTTCCTATTTCTCTACAGGAGAATGTATGTGGTCAGAGCTGTCCTTCTCTGTACTATGATCGTTGTCCAGGCTGAGATCTGTGCTGTCCCTATGTGCTCTCTGTACAGGATGTGATCTGGGCAGTCCTTATCCGCCTGTAAATCTGTCCCTCTGTGTTCTCCTGTAAATGTGCCCCCTGTCCTCCCCTGCAGATCTGTCCTGTGCTCTCCTGTAGATCTGCTCTCTCCTGTAGATCTGTTCTCTCTTGTAGATCTGTGCTCTTCTGTAGATCTGTCTTCTTTTGTAGATCTGTGCTCCCCTGTAGATCTGTTCTCCCCTGTAGATCTGTGCTCTCCTGTAGGTCTGTGCTCTCCTGTAGATCTGCTCTCCCCTGTAGATCTGTGCTCCCCCGTAGATCTGTTCTTCCCTGTAGATCTGTGTTCTCCTGCAGATCTCTCTGCTGTGCTGTACAAGCTGTCCCTCTTATGCTCTCCTACACAGGCTGAACTCTCTGCAGAGGGATCCCAGGCATTGGATGATGTCTTTGCACTCACTCTCTTCTCTCTCATTGCTCACCTGTGAGTGACAGTTGCAGCCAGCGTTCTCCGATTGGCTGGTTTTTGGAATAGGGCGCCATCTCATTGGCTAGACAACTCCTGGGAATGCTGACCATACGCAGAGATATTAACCCCTAAATCCTCAGCATGAAAACACAGAGTGCCATTAATGTGCAAGCAAATAAATCAAATTAGTGTTATTATCCCATAGTAAGGGATTAACTAGCTGGAGGCCAAAAACTACCCATCCAAAATGAGACAATCACATACCTGCATCGCTAGTTTGTATTAGATCGACCATAAAGAATTCCTGATTGGGCGAGGAAGACTGCTGCTCTTGGTAAATAGCAATCATTATTGTATAAATAAGATGACAATATAGAATTATCCCAACCTGTCATATATATTTACTGCAAAACTTTATATTTGTATTTATTTATTTTGTTTGTATTTTCACATCAACCTACATCTTTCCCAACTGGCAAACATGTCCCAGATTGCATATATCCCAAGTTGTTCTACCCTGTCTATCTATCTATCTATCTATCTATCTATCTATCTATCTATCTATCTATCTATCTATCTAGCTATCTATATTTTATAAAGAAAAGACAATAAAAATATAAATATAATAATAGTATACTATTTTATTACTATGTTCTTCTTTGTATTTTAACCATGCACAACGTACATATTTCCTAACTCGCAAACAAGTATTAAAAATTATATATATATATATTGATATCCTAAGTTGTTAATTATCTATCTCTCTCGCTCTCTCCCTCTCTCTCTCTCTCTCTCCCTCTCTCCCTATCTTTTATGTGTAATTAAAGTTAATACAAATATAAATAGCATAATAATAGTATTTTATTGTTAAAGTCGCTGAACAAAAATATGTTTTAAAATCTAGAAAAAATACCTATATTATGTTCTTCAAGGGAGTGTTAAGTTTTATTTTACCGAGTATAATTTAGAAATAACTAGGTATTATTTCCAATATATAAATATATATATATATATATTTACAAATTATATAATTTTATATATATACACACACACACACACATATAAATATATATATATATATATATATATGTGTGTGTGTGTGTGTAAAATGATATAATGACAGGTAGATATACATACATAGAGAGGGAGAGTTGACAGCACGGTGCGCTCCTTCTCCTGCCGCTTCATCTGTAGTCTGACCTTGATAATGACATACAAATATTTCCTTAATAGAAAGAATCGTCTTTTAGTATTTACCAATTTTCTACATGTGGTTTGTATATAATATTTAATATAGATAGTTTTAAACCCAAATTATAACTTGGCAAACTCAGCTATTTGTCCTCTTCCCGTTTGGTGGATATTAGTTCTTCCTATTATATATTACATACGATGTAGATTCTCTGGATTCGGCCAATCAGTGGGGCTCAGACACATTAAAATCTATACAATTTGTGCACATGGTCCGGTGTGAACACTTCTCGGTGGTAAATCTGAAGGCAGTATTTTTTTTGTTCTTTTTTACCGATAATCCACTATACTATCCATTCAGAGAATTAGGCTCCGTGCACACTGGCTTAAAAATCGCTGCTTCTACAGGAGTTTTGTGTTTTGCCTGTAGAAGTAGCTCGGTGTTGTTCTGTGTGTCCATACACATTAGGACGATTAGAGGCATATTTTAACATCAGCTTTAAAGACAGAAAAAACTCCAGTTTGGGTTTATTTGATTGAAGCTTTCTGGCAGAAAACATGCTAAACTGTCGACTGTGTACAAAAACGCTCTATATCAGCGTTTTTTTCTACCATGGGAACTGCTGTTTTCTAAGACCAGTGTACACGGAGCCTTAAAGTAATTCTTACTTTTGGTGAAAATTACCTAGCAAGTCACTAGGGTGCAGTATTTGGAGACTGTCAGGGATAATATTGGGGTGCAGTGTTGGAATCTTTCAGAGATAATATTGGGGTGTAGTATTTGGAGGCTGTCAGAGATAATATTGGGGTGCAGTATTTGGAGGCTGTCAGAAATAATATTGGGGTGTAGTATTTGGAGGCTTTTAGAGATAATATTGGGGTGTAGTATTTGGAGGCTGTCAGAGATAATATTAGGGTGTAATATTTGGAGGCTGTCAGAGATAATATTGGGGTGTAGTATTTGGAGGCTGTCAGAGATAATATTGGGGTGTAGTATTTGGAGGCTGTCAGAGATAATAAAGGGGTGTAATATTTGGAGGCTGTCAGAGATAATAAAGGGGTGTAATATTTGGAAGCTGTCAGAGATAATATTGGGGTGTAGTATTTGGAGGCTGTCAGAGATAATATTGGGGTGTAATATTTGGAGGCTGTCAGAGATAATATTGGGGTGTAATATTTGGAGGCTGTCAGAGATAATATTGGGGTGTAGTATTTGGAGGCTGTCAGAGATAATATTGGGGTGTAGTATTTGGAGGCTGTCAGAGATAATATTGGGGTGAATTATATTACACATAGACTGATGAAGAGACATCACAACAGAGGTTGGCGGTAATTTGCTATAAGGGCTGAGCCCGTTCACTTAACAAAGTCAGAGATGACGGAGGTTAGTACATGAGGTAAGGCGGTGTGAACGCCAATCATCCCTCCAGCCAAGTACAGGCGTTGCTTCCCCTTACAGGACTGGACATACAAAGCTGCGGAGATTTGTCTTATTTACTAAGCAGTGAGCGAACTCTCTCTTTGCTAAGGGAAGTCTTTACTCCCTATGTACAAAAAGGTATTATTTATAAAACTCCAATGAATATCTTCCCCAGTGAGCTAAATGACTCCTATAAGATATATGGATAGATTGGTCGCTCTGGAAGTTGTATATACAATGGATACGATATTGTCGCATTTGGCTTATTCAATATTACAGAACCAGCCGAACATACAAGTTCAACTGAACTGAATAGAGTTTGACATGTGAAAACTGATTTCTGATAGGATGCCAGGAATGACCGGCCACCATTGCACTGAGCATAGTACATTGACAGTACTTCTGTTCTGATAGTCATAATACATTCGAGGGAGTTTGGATTCATCGATAATCAGCTCACATTCATCTAGATTGACTTTACATAATACCAGTGTATGTGTCAATGCATAATGCCAGTGTATGTGTCAATGCATAATGCCAGTGTATGTGTCAATGCATAACGCCAGTGCACGAGACCTTGTATAGGGAAATAGTATATGCCTTTACATAGTGCCAATACACAGTGCCAGATTGCCGCTTTCTGCTATACAATACAATCGCTAGATTAAAAAAAAAAGTTTTTTTTCTAAGAAAAAAATTATGTAAACAAAATGATATTATTTTGCAAACACAAATGAGCTGTCTGCTCCTCCTAGACGATTACATTTACCGATCTCAGTTTATTTGACGGTGTACCGGCCATTACCGTCTGATGGGGCGATTTACTAAAGCATCCTGTGCGGTGGAGAGGAGTGCTTTCATTCCCAATGTCCCTTTTATCAAGAGGGTCAAAACCCCTCATATTCACAAATAAACCTATTCCGATTTTCTGCTAGGAATGAAATACTGGTAAATCATTTATGTGGAGACGATAGGGTGGATATTTTAAGTGCCTTTACACAGTGCCAGAGGAAAAGCGAATGCACAGTGCCAGTGTACATAGGGAAAGAGTACATGCCTTTACATAGTGTCAATATATGTGCCAATACACAGTGCCAGTGCACAAACCCTTGCATGGGGAAAGAGTATATGCCTTTACATAGTGCCAATATATGTGTCAATATGCAGTGCCAGTGTACATAGGGAAATAGTATATGTCTTTACATATTTCCAATAAATGTGTCAATACATAGTGTCAGTGCCCATAGGGAAATAATATATGCCTTTACATAGTGCCAATATATGTGCCAATACACAGTGCCACTGCACAAGCCCTTGTATAGAGAAAATAGTACAGTATATGCCTTTATATAGTGCCAGTATATGTGCCAATACATAAGGCCGGTGCACTAGCCCTTGTATGGGGAAATAGTACATGCCTTTACATAGTGACATCAAATGTGCCAATACACAGTGCCAGTGTACATAGGGAAAGAGTATATGCCTATACATAGTGCCAATATATGTGCCAATATGCAATGCCAGTGCAAAAGCCCTTGTATAGAGATATAGTATATGCTTTTACATAGTGCCAATGCATGTGACAAAACACAGTGCCAGAGCACAAGCCCTTGTATGAGGAAATAGTATATGCCTTTACATAGTGCCAATATATATGCCAATACACAGTACCAGTGTATAACCCTTGTATAGAGAAAATAGTACAGTATATGCCTTTACATAGTGCCAGTATATGTGCCAATATATAATGCCAGTGCACAAGCCCTTGTATGGGGAAATAGTATATGGCTTTACATAGTGCCAATAAATGTGTCAGCACAGGTGCCCTTATAGAATGCCTGCAATTGCATTTGGGCTGATTTACTGAAGGAGTTCAGAATCTTCACTCATTAAATTCTGTAAATATTCAGTTTAGTTATCCAGTCAGAAACAGAAGAAATAAGTAAATTTGAATTTTCTTTTCACATGAATAGATCATTGAAGTGAATATTCACACAATGAATTCTGTGAAGATTCTGAACCCCTCTAATAGTATCATAGTATATATTTATACATTTATCACCTCATAGTAAACAGTGCACATGAAATGCATAGTAAACAGTGCCAATGCATGTGCTATCTATAGTGCCAGTGCATGTAACTTTACACAGAGCCAGTTTACATGTCCTTTTATTAGGCCAGTACAAACAGCATTACATAGTGCCAGTGCATGTACCTTTATAGAGTGCCAGTTTATGTACCTTTACACTGTACCAGTACAACACCCTTACCTAGTGCCAATGCATGTACCTTTATAGAGTGCCAGTGTATGTACCCCTACACTGTACCAGTGTAAATATCCTTAGATAGTGCCAGTGCAAGTACTCTTACATGATGCCAGTGTATATACCTTTCCCAATGTGCCAGTGTACGTGCCCTTATAGAGTGCTTGTGTATGTACCTTTACAAAGTGCCAGTGCATGTATCCTTATATAGTGCCAGTGCAATTACTCTTACATGATGCCAGTGTATATACCTTCACAATGTGCCAGTGCACGTGCCCTTATAGAGTGCTTGTGTATGTACCTTCACAATATGCCAGTGCACGTGCCTTTATAAAGTGCCTGTGTATGTACCTTTACAAAGTGCCAGTGCATGTATCCTTATAGAGTGCCTGTGTATGAACTTCAAAATGTGCCAGTTCATGTGCCCTTATAGAGTGCCTGTGTATGTACCTTTACAATGTGCCATTTCATGTGCCCTTATAGAGTGCCTGTGTATGTACCTTTACAATGTGCCATTTCATGTGCCCTTATAGAGTGCCTGTGTATGTACCTTTACAAAGTGCCAGTGCAAGTATACTTATATAATGCTAGTGCAAGTACTCTTACATAATGCCAGTGTATGTACCTTCACAAAGTGCCAGTGCATGTGACCTTATAGAGTGCCTGTGTATGTACCTTTACAAAGTGCCAGTGCATGCATCCTTAGATTGTGCCAGTGTATGTAACCTTAAATTCTGCATGATGCCCTTGCACTATTGTGGCCCTTACCCTAGCTGATGTTCACCAGTTCAATGGAAACTAAGGCTTAAGCTATATCTTGAGGCACTGTGCTCTAAATGGCTCTTGTGATTTGACAGCATACGCTTCTATAGCAATGCTGTAACCCTCCAAAGACCAGCACTGTGAAGGCTAGACAGGTCCTCTCTAAACAGTAGCTCAGACTGAGCCATTAAACCCTAGAAGCATGCCACCAGGTGCTTGCCAGGGACAATGGCAGCTCCAGCAGAGACAAGGCTTATGATTTCCAGGCTTCAACAGCCCCATCCATAATCACCTTGTAAAAATACAGTCTGACAATAAGATAAACTTTACCATAATGAGGGCCACTGTACAACCAAGTGCCATTGTGTTATAACCACTAAAAGTGAGTTGCCCATTAATAAAATAAAGAATGACACAGGGGAGGGGGGTCTCAGACAGGGCTGATGATGAGGCTTCCTGAGATCTGCAGGCAAGTTGGGTGGTCTGTGTTTATTTCAACAGTGTTAACTAGACCCCTTCCTCACCTCCCTGTGCAAGAGCCTTCAGCAGCTTGTCCTGCTGAGATCCTCTTCACACAGTTCCCTGTCATCCCCCAGGAGAAAGAAATCTCCACATTTTGCACGGCCGTGTGTTTATTTTTCACCCCACCAAGAAGTTAATGTATAGGCCAAGATCAATACGGTGCTGGATTTGTGAACAAGGAACAGGCAGGTAGTTTTCCAGCCTCCCTGCCAGGGAAGAACTTCCAGAGAATCCCCTTCTTGTGTTTTTCAGTCTTCTTTCTCTGTACTCACTCCTGTAGAAAACAGTAGCCTGATTCCTCCTTGGCACTGCAGGCTCTCCATAGGCTTTTAGCATTGTTTTGCATGTTACCTATTATATTTATTTTGTATATTATTTAGTTAATTGATATAGGGTTGTCAGTTACCAGACAACTCTCAGTTTTTCCCATCGGTTCCTGCCTTGAAGGAATCAAGCCGGCCCTTTAAGGGGCAGAAAAATCTGTGACAGCTGTCAACAGCTACCCATAACCCTTGTTCATAACTAGCCTAGGATCACACTAGTGCGGCTGCATAATCGTGCGTTTCTCAGTGCGTTTATGTAGTGTGTTGTTTCCATGCATTCTTGATGTGTTTTCATGCTTCATGTATTTTCTGAGCCGGTTCTTAAACACAAAGCCCTGCCAAAAACACATGTACTTGTTTTAATGCATTTTCACATGTTCTCTTTGAAGCTGCCAAAAATGCACTATGCTGCACAAAAAGTAGCATTTGTACTTTTTGAAAAAAAAACAAAAAACGCACTGCACCATTTTGCATTGTTGTGAATGGGCATCTGAGAGAATAATATGATTTCCATTGTCATGCACTGTAGCATGACAGCAGACGCAGGGAGAAATCACATAAGTGAATATGGGGCCTTAGAGCTGGTCACACATGTTACAGTGTGATTGTATAATATATCCACTTGGCCCCATTCACCTCTGAGCATGTGTAGCTCAAAGCTTGAAGGTACACAGTATTCAAATTCCCATTGTTTTTAACAATGTCTCTTTACACCTGTTGCTTGAAAAGATACAGGAGTCTCATTTCAGACAGAATTGGCCACTTCGGGTCCACAAGACTGAAATAAAATGTGAAAATGTATACTATACAGGATTTATATAGCGCCAACAGTTTGCTCAGCACTTTATATATAACATCTAATGAATGTATGTTGGGCCAAAAATGCCCAATCCTGCCTCTGTATGTGACATTGCTCCTAAAAACATGCAAAAAAAAATAAAAGCTCAAAAAAACACTTTTAAATTCATCTGAATATGCTACAATATAGTGTGAATGTAGCCTTTGGTTTATGAGCAAGCATGTGCGAGGGCCTGCTTGATTGGATATAAATAAAATGGAATATTAGGTTTGCTCTCACACTACAATGTTGTAAATTTAGAGAAGTTGTACAGAGATTGTACAATCAGATTGTAACATGTTTAGCCACCTAATAAAGAATAGAATGTTCTGCAGCATATGGCAGTTGACAGTGCATGAAATGATCTTCCTAGAAGTTTTTCTCAGTCAGGTGGGATGGAGTGACGTTACCTGTGATGAAACGCGTAGGGTGGAGCCACGCACACACACTGCTGCGCATACGTGAACAGCCGGTGGCCATTTTGAAAACTGGAAAATTAGGATTTTTTTGCTAATTAATGCCTAATGATGTTTGCTTACATGTGAGTGCAACCATACTTTAAATAAATGTTGTGAATATGGTTTTACACTATGAGGAGTGTTGTTTCTTTGCATGTTTTCCACTACGAGTCCAAGCCTTATCCTGAATGGTTTAGCTACCCTAATTAAGGTCCATTGTTTTGAAGATCCTTTTCTGCTTTATTGGTGATCTGGAGGAGGATTCGAGTGTCCCGGCTTTCTGGATTGTTTAACAAAGCGCGATTGACCACTCTTAACAGGGGGTCATGCCTTTCTGGTAAGCCTTCTGTAGTAGTGGTTGGTGACACAACAACTGTCCTTGGATTTCTTTTGTTTAATCTCAGCCTCTGGGACTTTTCTTTTCTTTTCTTTTTGGATGGACTATTTTTTTGACACATTTTTCACAGTTTTCTTATGATTATTTGTAACTTTTTAAGCGCTGCACTTTTATGTATTTATAGGTGGGATGGAGTAGTTTGGTGGCTCCATGAGAAGAAGGAATGTCTAGGGTTAAATGTAATGAGTAGATGTGTGCATTTATTTCAGTTACGAATCATTTTCCAGATAAAAATGTCATTTTTGGAGATTAGGATGTATACGAATCCTTGAATGGACATAGTAATAAATGTCAACGAACCCAAAAACAGTTATAACAACGTTAAAGAATGCATTTGTTTCATTCAGGTGATGTCATATGATGTGATAGACATTCGGGCCCATGGGGAAATGAATAAAATTTTTGAATTGATTCATTAATTTGGATTTGGATAATTAATTAATGGACCTGAATTTTGTTCCATTTGTTCATTCGGATGCACATGACACCTGTCGATATTGTCCCGTTAGCTGCACAATAGCATCTGAAAATATCAAATCATTCTGATTCGAATCTGTCCGATAAGATAATATATCAAATATATAGCCATCTTTTGGAAGACCTGCAAATTTTTTTTAATCCACCTGGACCAACGAATATACAAAATGAAAGTCGAAGATACAAAATTTTCAGAAAATGAATCGGTTCAGCATAGTGAATATTATGAAATTAAATTCTTCAATTAATGAATGCATCTGAAATTAAATTAAAATTTCCGGCCTGCACATGTGTAATAACAAGATTGTTATAGGGAGGTAAATTAAACGGAAACATCCTATTAATATTCTGTATATGTCATTTTAAAGTAGGGATGGCACATGCTGCAGAGCTACGACATACGGGCTGGCATCACTTTCAGGGTATATTCCTTCTGTAGACATTATGGGAGCTGTTCTTGTTGGTGCCTCTGCAGACCCCCAGACCCTAGAGACCCCTGAATTTTTCCCTTCTAATCAGCATGCTTTACTGGTGGCACTAACCTGCACCAGTCCCTAGCATCTCCTTCAGACTCAGGTTATTGGCAAATGTCAGGTGCTGCAATAACAGGTACTTACCAGCCTCTCTGAAAGTCAACCCCCTGGTAGCAATGATTTCACCACTAGAGGCAGCACACCATTTTTATCTGTCCCAGATAGCTACTGAGGCAGCCAATGGGGTTGCTATGCTTGTGCACCTAACAAAACAATTGCGCCATGGCCAAGTGACTAATTGATATGGCTGGTGTTGAATGGGTCAGAAGACTGGAAGGTCTGTACATGAGCAGGTAAAAAAATATGTAGGAGTGCAGGTGTAACAATTTTTAACACAAAAGCATCCAATGCATTTCAAGGGGAAATAGCATAAATATATGATGGTAGTACAAACAATTAAAGGCACTTTAAACTCACACTTTTTTGTTTGGTGCCTGCTTATATGTCTATACTTTGAGTTACTTCTGGGAACCCATTGAAGGAGGCCTGTGTATTTGAGAACTGCTCCTCCAGAGTCTTTGACCTCGTTTGAACTTTTCCTTGCATTTGTACAATTAGAATAATCATTGGAAACCCAGTGCCTCTTCAATTTGTTTTTCTGAAGATTATTCTTCTGAAGAGTCATCTTCTCTAAACTCATTCAAATCAAATCTAAAAACCTTTTTCTTTAGACACGCTTTCACTTAATTGTCTAATTTTTCCTTTGTTTTATACTGTGTATTTCTTGTGTTTTCTTCGTAAAGCGCTTTGAGAAGCTACTTTTAAAGGCGCTATATAAAATAAAGTTTATTATTATTATTATTATTCATGTCTGTATAAGGCCCCTTTCACGTGGGCATTCTGATCAGGTCTGCCTGTCTGTTTATCAGGTGGACCTAATCAGAAGTTCCCCCCCCCAATGGACAGGTGGGTGTATATGGATTTGTGTCTGTTTACACCCACCTACCTCCATGTATAGTCTGTAAAAACAAAAAAAAAATGCAAGAGGAATACATCCTTTTCCGTTTTTGTGGAGCGAATAGGAGGTAGCTGGATGTAAATGGACAGCGGAGTCAATTTACATCCATAGAGCACAGTGGGGTCTGTCTGTGTCCGTTCTTCATAAACTGAGCAAAAATGCATGTGACATCTGTCCCACTCTGCTCCAGTCAACTGGGGATCAGCTCATAGATCCCAGCTGATCAGAACAGAATCCATCCCGTGTGAAAAAGGTCTAATGCAGGCCATAGATGGTACAAATTTATTCTGATTTTTCGTTCGATAAACTAAATATCGGTCAGTCTTATATCCGACGTAACCACCAATGATTACAAAACTCGGCCGATTAAGCCGTGAAAATCATAACCTGTAACAGGAAATGATGTCATTTTGTGACCTTTGTTATCCATTTTGTCCCGGAAACGAAATTTCGTACGCGAGAAACTTCTTTTCTTTCCAGGTCACTGCACATGCATATAAAATTTTTGTAAAAATGATCGTACGGTTTGACCATCAATGAGGAGAAAATCAGTCGTTTTCTGAAAATTTCCCAACATGACCGATAATCCAAAAGAAAAAAAAACTCGAAAAATGGGCGACGAACTAACCCACACACAGTACGAAAATCAGACGATTTTTCTTTCGCCCGAAAAACGCTGGTTTTCGACCCATCTATGGCATGCATAAGGCTGGCCATATATTATACAATTTTCTGTTCAATTTCTGCCCAATTTCCTTTAGATTTACCTTCAACTATGTAGCGCAAGGGCCCGCCTAATTGGATACAATTGAAAGTGTTGTTTAGGTTTGACCTCATATTATATGGATTTTGGTAAATCTAAAGCAAAATTCTCAAACAAATTGTATAATGTATGGCCAGCCTAAGGATGCCCAACCTTGAGTCTCTTGTTCAGATACATGCATATGTACACTAAGGTGTCCGTTTATGACACACAGAATAGCTGAGATTCAGAGGATCTCAGCTATTCTCTGGTCATTCACAGTTTATGACACCCAGGAGAATATGTTCAGCCCTTCTCTGGAGATCTGTGTTCTCCCTCCAGATTCTCCAGCCCAGAGCTGGAGAATCGGAGGGACCGAAAACTAAGCAGAGGTAATTTACCTCTGCTTAGTAAACTGATCTTTTACTGTAATCTCGCGAGATTATAGTAAAATCAGCCGTTTTCCAGAGTTTGTAGACCGTTCTCCAGCGTTTGGAGATCGTTCTCCCTTCGTTTGGAGAACTGCTTCATAAACTGCATTCACAGGAGAACTGTGTTCTCCGAGAATGCCGGAGAACTGAGCAGCGATCTATTACCGCTGGTTCATAAACGGACACCTAAATCCAGTTTGGATGGGAACCAAGAAACCTATGGATCTCGGGGAGGTAGGAAAAGGGTTGGAGCACCTTGATGAAACCAATACACTCCATTCAGATACTTTCCCTGGAGAGAAGTAAGACCGGCCATACATTATACAATTTTCTTCAGATTTCCTGTTGAGTTTCTGCCCAATTTCCTTTAGATTTACCTTCAACTATGTAGCACAAGGGCCTGCCTAATTAGATACAATTGAAAGTGTTGTTTAGGTTTGACCTCATATTATATGTTTTTTGGTAAATCTAAAGGAAATTTCTCAAGAAAATTGTATAATGTATGTCCAGCTTTAAGGCCTATTCACATCTGTAATTTAAAGCTTCACTAGAAGTGCTTCAGTGCTCACCACTAGGATTTCCATTTTTTTTTTTGCAATGGTGCTTGTTCATACTCACTTAGACATAGTGGGGTTAATTTACTAAAGCTGGTTCACTCATAATCTTGTGCAGCTGTGAATGGTAGACAATCAGCTTTTAACCTCAGCTTGTTCAATTAGGCTGGCCATACATTATACAATTTTCTTGAGCATTTTGCTTTAGATTTATGAAAAACCATATAATAAGAGGTCAAACCTAAACAACGCTTTCCATTGCATCCAATTAGGCAGGCCTTTGAACTACATAGTTGAAGGTAAATCTAAAGGACATTGGGCAGAAATTGGACAGAAAATTGTATAGTGTATGGCCAGCCTTAAACTTTGGCAATAAAACCTGGAAGCTGACTGGTTTATATGTAGAAGTGCACGGGATTCTGAGTGAACCAGCTTTAGTAAATAAACCCCAGTGGTTCTTGAAGCTTGCTGCTGACAGCTAATAAAAGTACATGAGTTTCTTTTGGGGCGTAGTCATTCATTTTAGCCCTTATAAACCTTAATGGGAAAATGTGCATAACACATGCTTTTGTGTGCCTGGTAGCTTTCCACTGAATAAAAATAATTAAAAAAATCCTCGAGCCTAAAACATATGCAAAATCACATGCATGCTAAAAGAAAGAAAAAAAAAACGTTCAAAGACACTCAGCTCGTGTGTATGTGTTTAAACACACAGGATTCAAGCTTTGCAAAGCACCATCTGATTAAAAGATATATTACTAGACAAGATTATTTCTTTATTATTGTTATTATTATTATTATTGTAAAAATGAATTTACTATAGTCCATAATACAGTTGCCATCTCCATTTGCCTAAAGAACAGTCCTATATTTTGGAGAGTGTCCCTTAAATCTTTTTATTTTCAATACTCACCTGGCTTCAAGAACAATCTACTGGAAATGATAAGCTCAATACACAGCTAACACAGTTCCTCTGTTCCCTCCAGTAATTACATTTCTAATTTTCATTAGATTTGACACCCTATACAAAGTTTGTGTCTGTCTCCACTACATCATGATGACTGACAGCACATCTTACACAAAACTCCAAGTGCATCATTGGGGACACAGTATTTCTTTCTGACTCAAACTTTTTGGGTATGACATGCTAAAAGGGAGGATTGGACACAGACAGGTCTTAGTTTTTGCCATTTTTTTTCACGTACCTAGAGGAATCAGGACTCCAATCGCAGTAAGGGACTAATTCATTAAATTAGTATTTTTTTATACTCTACTTTTTGTTAGTCTTAAAGAGTAACTATTTTGTGAAAAAAAAATCCCTCCAGGTGATCAATGTACATTGCAGGGATTTTAAGAAACTTGCAGATTTCTACCTGTTTCTGCTGTGTTTTTGATTTTGTCAAAGTGCAAAGTGAATCTGAATGGGATTGACTTTATCATTATAATTCAGCTGATGAACTTGCAGTGTTCTAATGAGGAAAGTTGCAGGGTCTGCATCCCTTTAGAACTGATCAACCCATTGGGAGTATCTCATGAAAAATTATTTTTTTCTTGTTGCAGAGAATACCTAAAATCTGACTTATTTCTGCTGACTTCTGGGAAAATGAATGAGCCAATCACACAAGCAGGAAATGACATTTTTGGGGACGTTCTGTACATTACCTGTGTACAGATTGCCTCCAGGTTGCCATATTGCATTGAATTTTGCAGAAAATTACAGCTGCTTCAGATTGAAAAGGAAAGGTAATTTTTAATAACATTTAATTACAATATGGCTTGTGTAACAATTGTGTATGGTATATGTTTTCCAAAGAAGGTAGAGTTAACCTTTAAAGTAATACTAAAGGATTTTTTTTGTTACTTTGAAATAAAAAGATGTTATATTTACTTGCTCTGTGCAACAATATTTCACAGGGCAGACCCTACCTTCTCTTTTGGAGTCCCCTGACAGCGCTGTCCACTCCTTCTTCCTCTAAGTCGCGTGCTAAGGGGACACTGAGACAGGCATGATCTAAAGCTGGACTGTGTAAGTCCATAGTCACACACAGTGCCAGTAAGTCACGCCCCCACTTCCTCCTCACAATAGTTTGAGTCTATGGCCTCCGCAACTTCTAATGTCTCCTATGAGACCAGGAAGAGAGAAGAGTGGTGCTGCAGTTGGGACAGTGCTGGAGACATGAGAGAAGCCAGGTAAGTTTTTAGGGACAAGGGGCTAGAACAGGTAGCAAAGCATTTTTTTTACCTTAATGCAGGGAATGCACTAAGGTAAAACGTTTTCACTTTAGAACCACTTTAATTCTCCTATGGCTGAGGTTCTGGAACATTTTTAACTTTATTTGTAAACTTTTTTGCCCCTTATTGGGTATTTGCACACATGCTAGAGGAGGGGCATTTTCAATGTGAGTTTTTGACATGCTTCATGATGCATTGACATGTGTTGCTATTTTTATCCAAAACCCTGATAACACGCTTTGAAGGATGAAAAAATAAACATGCCTTTTTTTGGCCGATGCACTGCATATACAGTATATGAACTAGCGCCTATTTAAAATGCTAGCAACCTCTGCACACATGCTGACACATATTAAAACATGCATCAAAAATGCATACGTGCATTTTTTTTTTCAGAAAGAGAGCTGAAGATTTTCTGAAAATCATAATGAAATAAAAATAATTAATCTATTTTAAAATATAAATAGTGCTAGTAAAAATCTTTGAGTGCCCAAATAAATAGGTGAAAAATAGGAATCTTGAGAAATAAAAGCACATCACTTCTCTCATTCATTAATGTTCTGCATTAGTGTTAATTTTTTACATGTAATAGCAAATTCATAAATATAGTTAACACTTTGTAATTACATATTGAACTTGCAGGGCGCTGATGAGTAAGTATATTTGCAAAATAGTCCTTTAGTGTGTCTCTTCTAAATATATACATGTAGAGTTGTCCAGTCTGTGGAGAATCATACAGATAAGGATCATGATTCCTGATTTTTTAGACTCCTGTATTGTGTAATTCTCCACAGGGCAGACAGACCTCTATGCAAATATTCAGGAGAACCATAAATCAGCATGGTGACTAAAGTGTTATTTTGGATCTAAATAGAGATGTTATATTGAGAATATTCACTTCCTAAAAAAATTTTCTGCAAAATTTTCGATTTTAGTGAAATACAGTGGAGTCAATAGGGAAAATTAAATTATGGGTTTTTTGGGTGTTTTTCAAAGGGCTCCTGAGGGCCCCTTTAACCCCCCCTTGCGGTATGATTATTTCAGATTTTTGGTGCTGAAAGCGGTACCATTATTTTGCGTGGAAATATGTAGTTTTTTTATTGTAGGCTGTAATATTTAGGAATAACTCACTGAAATCTGGCCGAACAAGAGTCTATTAAACATCCCGGGTATGATAAAATTTGAAACACAAAATCATAAATTATAATTTAATAAATAATCATAAAAAATAATAATATAATAATAATACATTTAATTCAATAATATAATCAAACCAAAAACACTGAAATTTGAAATATAGCGCCAAGTTCGCCCATCGCTGAGCAAAGTCGCAAAATTGTTTTCAGTGTCTGATGACGAATTTCTCCACGAATCATTATCACTCAATTCTGCAAGTGGTTCTAATTTACTATCGCTGTTCTCTAGCTGATCTAAAACCACTTTTGACCTAAAGGGATGCTTTTTGGACGCCATGGACTTTTCTAAATTTCCAGGCAGAAAGAACGGTAAAAATGCAGGCAGGGCACAGACAAAGCAGTAGGGACAAAATGTATGTGAAATGGGTTGAAACAGCAATGTTTTACTATGTAAAATCGTTTTGAAAAAAATGAAATTTTT
Source organism: Staurois parvus (assembly GCF_062004578.1). Classification (NCBI taxonomy): domain Eukaryota; kingdom Metazoa; phylum Chordata; class Amphibia; order Anura; family Ranidae; genus Staurois; species Staurois parvus. The sequence goes on from NW_028317982.1 coordinate 5,818,110, forward strand.
TTAAAATTTTCAAAATTTCCCGCCGCCGCCCGTACGTCCTGACGTCACAGGGACCGGAACACAGGAGCCGGATGCCGGCATCAGCCGGAGGAGATGGCCGGGGACGCTGCAGGGGACACATCGCGGGAGCGAAGGACAAGGTAAGTGCTGCAGGGACTCCCTATGCAGCGCCGCATGGTAAGCCCGAGTGTAGCTCGGGGTTACCGCTTTTGGTACTGACATTTTACCCCGAGCTACACTCGGGAATACCGCTAGGGAGGTTAAACTATCCTAGACCTGTTCTAGTGTCAAAAAATAGCTACTTTATTCACAAAAAAACAAACAATCAGTAAAATAAAATTGAGATTGTACACAAATAACCATCAAATACACTATAAAATAAAAAAATACATAATACAATGAAATAAACTAAACAACCCACAGTGGCTAAATGGTTAGCACTTCCACCTGACAGTAATAGGGTTGTTGGTTTGAATCCCAACCACAGCACCACCTGCCTGGAGTTTGCATGTTCTCCCTCTGCCTGCGTGGGTTTCCTCCAGGCAACTTCTGTTACCTCCCACACTCTAAAGACATGCTGGTAGGTTAATTGGATCCTATCTAAATTGACCTTAGTATACTGTATATATGTGTGAATGTGAGTTAGGGACCTTAGATTGTACACCCCTTGAGGGTTAGGGACTGATGTGAATGTACAATATATATGTAAAGCACAGCGTAAATTGATGGTGCTGTATAAGTACCTGAAATAAATAAATAGATTAATATCCTAAATACACCTTACCCAGCCCAAGAAAAAAAATACATCCCCCCTTTTTTTCAAGAAAATTTGCCTAGGCAACCTTTTGATCAAAACTGGTACATACAGGTAGGCTTTGGGGCAAGGATTGATTTGAAAGGATCAATGTCCTCTGTCCTCACAAAACTAATATTTCAGTTTTTGGTATATAGCAGTGAGTTAAACCATTGGATAGTTTACTGTATCTGTCTGATAAGATATCTGCTCTTGTGTTCCTGGATTTGCACCCCAGCTGTGGACATCACCTGGTATTCCCTCTCTACCTGCTGGATTTTGTATATATTATACAAGGGCTGTACCAAAAGTAAAAATGGGCATAACTATTTTTTATTAGCTTACATACTGTGGGTAGTTCAAATCTGACATTCCTCTATAGTAACTCTTCTTCTTTTTCATTGCAGTTGAATAATGGATTCCAAGCAGAAGCAACGTGCTGTCATTGAATTCTTGACAAAGGAGGGTTCAGGCTGTCCAACATCCACAGAAGGCTACAGAATGTTTATGGAGATGACGCATTGACAATAGTCATCAATGATAGGACATTGCCCTTCTCATCACTATAAACATTCTGTAGCCTTCTGTGAAAGTCAGACAGCCTGCGTCCCTTCTTCATCAAGAACTCAGTGACGGCATGTTGTGTCTGCTTGAAATCCATTATTTACCTGCAATGAAAAGAAGAAGAAGAGTTACTATAGAGGAAGAGTTACTCTACCAACATGTGAAATGTGAATGACTTGCGGAAGTTAATAAAAAATTATGCCCACTTTTGCATTACTTTCAGTACAGCTGTCGTACAATGAGGAATGCAACAGGAGGAGCTGAAAACACAATGGTGAGCAAGAACACCCAAAACTCCCCGATGGACAGGAACAGAGGCAGGAATTACTATCCAAGACATAGCCAGGGGCTGACTTATTTCGTTAGTCCCCAAGGGGTTGATTTACTTAAACTGAAGAGTGCAAATTATAGGTAAAGTTTATTCAGGGAATATCCATGTCAGGGATCTCCTCGATCCCTGCCGCAATGGTCCCGGCGCAGGTGCAGTGCACCGCCCTGTGCAGGGACACGGGCACTAGGTCCGGGCCGGCCGCGGCGTTCGAGTTCGCGCATGCGCAGTAGAAGCCGCGGCCGCCCGCTGGGCACCAATGGCAGCGCAGGGCGGGATATTTAAATGGCCCTGAGCTGTCATTCAGTGCCTTCTGGTCTTCCCTGCATCCTGTGAACCTGTGAACCTGTACCCTTTGTAAGTTTTGACCCGGATTATACCTGACCTTGCTGCTTTCTCCTGTTCTGACCCTTGCTTTGCCTGACCTCTCTCCTGAATGCCCCTGATTGGATTTGACCTGCTGTTGCTGACCTGGCGTGTGACCCGACCATTCTATGCCCGCTGCCTTGTACCTTGCCGTCCTCTCTGTTACCGACCCGGCCCGTCTGACCTTGCTCATCCATCCATCCATCCCTTGCAGTGGGGTCTTCTGACCTCCTCACATCAGACTCTTCCCCGTGGGAGCCCTTGGCGCATACTACTACCACTGACGGACGCACCCAGTAGTCACGACCTGGTCTCGGGGAGCTCCAAGTCCATCCCCACCATCAGGGGCCCTGGTGAACAAGCACCCTGGGACTTAGATTCCGTGCGCTGGGGACGCCTATTCAGTGGAGTGCTAGTGGTACCGCCATGCGGTCCCTTACAATCCGATTGCCTGTCGGTGGATCACGAAGGTTTTTTTTTCCCTGCAGGAGCAAATCTTTGCTATGTTTTTTTGCCTTCCTCTGGATCAACTGTGGGAATAGGATTATAACTTTTTTTTGTCTTTTTTCAGCCAGACTAACTATATACCTATGTAACTATGTGACTCTGGTGCAGCTGTGCATGGTAGCCAATCAGCTTCTAACTCCAGCTCGATAAATTAAGCTTTGAAAAAAAAATGGAAGCTGATTAGTCTCTATGCAGAGCTGCACCAGCTTTTGGACTCTCCAGTTTTAGTAAATCAACCCCTAAGTATAAATAAATTATAATTATTTACTTAGAAATGCTTTAGTGAATTTATTATTAAGAAATGTGGGACAGTATGGTGTCTAAGTGGTTGTGATTTTTGTGTTATTAGGATTGTCCTGTACCTATATTGGATATACAGTATGTGTTTCCCATGTGTTTCTACTGAATTTATTTTGGTTTTCTGATTTTGTTTGGTGATCCAAAAACCCTGATGGTAGGTTAATTTGTTCCATCCAGAATATGTCCATGTATTCATGACTGTTTGAGTGCGTATTACATGGGGAGCCTCTTCAATGTCAGCGAAATCTTGTGCAGGTACGCTGGGGCAGCCACAACTAGAGTTAGGTTGGGAAAGGACTTCATTCTTGTACATGTTTTGCTGAATTTTCAGTAAAAGTTGTTCAACTGCCATGAGCCTGGTCTGAAGGTATTCAAGGGGTGCCTGTTGGGCCATGGCATATTCCTAAAGAACATGGGTCTGTAATAGCACTATGGGGTGTCTGTAACACCACTACAATAATGGTTAACTTGTAAGGCAAGAAGAGGAGGTAGTTGCAATGGGTTACTTAAAAGAAGAATAGCTACAGCAACCAGTGGTTTAGCGTGGTACTTGGTTAGGTGATGGGTCCTCCAGTAGCAGGGGGGTCAGTATTTTGACTCCCTCCCTAGCTGTCCATCTCTTCCGGTCATTGGGCACAGACTAGCAGTACGGGGATCTAAGACCTGATCACTAAGTATGGGAAAGGAAGAGTTAGTTCAGGACATGTATAAGACCTGCGCTATGTGTCGGGTGGGGTTTAATTCCATTACTGGGATTGAGGTAGTGAAGGTACACTGGACTAGTGGGGTGGGCAAAGGCTTTGCATGTCCCTCTGAATGCAAAACATACATCAGTTATCATCAGTTACAAGTGTGTAGCGTTAGGGGACAAAACATCTCTGTACATTATTGCTGCACACAAATGGCTCATCTCTGAGTCAGGGCCTGCCTTAATGTTGGATCCTTCACATGACCACAGCCTCTGCCTGGTACCAGGCATTGGGGAGCATGTCTGAGGGAGAGATGTTTCCCCATGTGCACATGCGCTGTAGACCCCGATCCACAGAAAGGTGACTTCATAGGACACTGCAAAAGAAAGGAGTCACCTTGAAACAGGAAACCTGGGGCAGCAGTCATTATACTAGCTTAAACTGGAACATAGGCAAGGATTAAGGAATAAAGAAGCTGAATATTCATTAAATGAATAAACCAGCTGCTGAAAGTTTTTAAAAACGGAGCCATTAACATCACTTTCATTTCACCTTTCCCATTGACTCCAATGCATTTTACCAAAGTGGCAAAGTTTCAGGGAAGTTAAAGCTCTCAACTTCCTTCATAGTTACCCTACTAGTTATTGCAGATGCCAATGTCAGGCCAATTACATTGCATGGTCTAAATTTGAAAGTCTTTTCATAATAGTTTATAAAGAGCTACTGCTTTGCATTGTTTGGTAACAATATAACCAAATACAATCAGTGTGGGCTGTGTGTTTTATTACATTGTTACCAATGTCCCCATCCTTTTCCAAAGCAGACCTGCACCTAAGCCATCATTACAGAGCTTGGATGGCAGTCAGGCACTACAGACTCACCATAAAATGCAACATAAAATATATAAATGACTGTTAATGGAAACTTAATACTGGAATACTTAAAATGTATGGGGGTAGCCTTTTCTGAAGTCTCCATGAAAATATTAACTCCCTTTGAGTCAAGCTGATCCAATAGGGCTAATTTACTAAAGGATATGCACATACACTGGTACATTGTTCCAGCATTGTCAAGCAAATCATATCTTTATATGATTTATGATGCATTCAGATGCACACGCATAGGCTAAATTCTATATATGTGGATATACTGTATATAAGGGTGGCCTGCCATGGAATGTACCCTCCATCATCAGAATGCACCCTGGCTAAGCAGTGACATGCCTAAATTACAAATGTAATTTTCTCTTATGCTTTTGGTTCTATCTAACTGCTGTTAGCATTCTGAAATGCACATACCATAGACCACCATTCACACCATGCAAGTGTGACACAGCATGCGTGTCTTCATGTGTTCCTGCACATCCTGTGTAGGGCAGCCTCTTCATTTCAGTAGGCTGTCCCACACATGGTAAACGCAGAAAAGAAGTCCTGACCTTTTCAAAATCACACCGCACAGAGCCACATGGTTCTGCAGCACCAGGCATATTTACATGCATGAAAACGCACTTGTTAGCAGATGCGTGGGACTACCATTCGTGGAGTGGTATTGTACTTCACATATGCTTATCTGAACATGCACAAAATTCAATAGTGTGCTGCATGGAGATTCCAATCATAAATACTAGTACATACATTCAGGACCATCTTTATTACTGATTGGACCCTTGGCAAACATTTACATATATACTGTATATTGTACATTCACATTAGTCCCTGCCCCAAAGAGCTTCTAATTTAAGGTCCCTAATTCAATTTCATACATACACATACTAGACAGGAGCCAATTAACCTATCAGCATGTCTTTGGATTGTGAGAGGAAACTGGAGGACTGGGAGGAAACCCACGCAGGCACAGGGAGAACATGCAAACTCCATGCAGGTAGTGTCGTGGTTGGGATTCGAACCAATGACCCTAGTGCTGCCAGGCAGAAGTGCTAACCACGGATTTTAGTTAATAAACCAGTTGCATGGGAAATATAGGGGTAACCTTTTGCTGATCTCGTCATCTGTTTGCCTGGTGCTCTTCTACTGGCTACAACACTTTGAGTCTGACATCATCCTGACCTCACTTGCTACATGCTTGTTCTCAGTTAGTAACTCAGAAGGTATTAAATTCATGGACTCAGCATGACAGCCATCCAACTGGCATTTTCAAAAGGAGGCAGCAAGGCAATATAGAAAATGCTTTTATTTTTAAACTCACTCTCTAGTAGCTTTTGTTCAAATTCCTTTCTTTATAGCAAAAATCTGCATATAGTTTGCTGATCTCAACGTAATTCAGTGCAGAGGCACTGCAAAAAGTTATTCAACATGTGCCCAAAAGCATTCTGCTTGCAAACTACCTTGTAGTTTATATTCATTTGGTGTTTATCATAATTACATGAATTTGTTTATTTAAATTGTATTTGTTACTCTACAATATTGACAGCAAAGGCCTTCTCTGCACAGCTCTGATAGTTAACCTCTGCCACCTAGTGTTTGCATATTAGTAATGCAGACAGGGACCAGCAACTGTCACCCAGCTTTGATTACAATTTTGTACTTTGGAGATCATGTACAAAGATAGCTGAATGAGCTTTTGTGTTTTTAATATTTGTTTTCCTTTTTTTTTTTATAATATACTGAAATGCATTCAACAGTATTACAATACACACATCAAGATACAGCACACATTTACTGTATGTGTACAGAGGAGCTGAAGTGAAAGATCAGGACTGATGAAGTTTATACTGTTGCTCACCTTCATTCACTAAAACATTGTGTGCTGCTTATCCTGTGCACTCCCTCTTCTTTGGCATTATCACTTCTTTTTCTCCCCCACACTTTTTCTCTTCCACTTCTTCTTTTGCTCCCTCTTTCTCTTTTACACACACACACACACACATGTACACACACAGACACCACACCACACACACACACACACACATGCCCACACGCACACACACGTACACACACAGACACCACACACACACAGACACCACACCACACAAGCACACACACACACGTACACACACAGACACCACACACACGCACCCACATGCACACACACCATACCACACACACACACAGACACCACACACACACAGACACCACACCACACACAGACTCTGACTACACACACACACAGATCCACATTGGCTCACAACTGATATGATCTAGAAATATTTAGACAGAATAAAGGAGAATAAAGCACCTGGACCGGATGGCTACACCTACGGGTCCTTAAAGAATTGAGCTCTGTCATTTCAAAGCCATTGTTTCTCATTTTTAGGGACTCTTTAATGACTGGCATAGTACCACTGGATTGGTGTAAGGCTAATGTGGTACCTATATTTAAAAAGGGGTCAAAATCTTTACCAAGTAATTATAGACCTGTTAGTTTAACTTCCATAGTTGGGAAGATACTGGAGAGTTTAATAAAAGACCACATAGATGAGTTCTTGCTGGAAAAAATATTTGAAGCAACAGACAGCATGGATTCATGAAAGACAGAAGTTGTCATACAAATATGATTTCTTTTTATGAGGAGGTGAGCAAAACCTTGGACAGAGGGGTGGCGGTGGACGTCGTATACTTGGACAGAGGGGTGGTGGTGGACGTCGTATACTTGGACAGAGGGGTGGTGGTGGACGTCGTATACTTGGACAGATGGGTGGTGGTGGAGATGGCATTCTTGGACAGAGGGGTGGTGGTGGAGATGGTATTCTTGGACAGAGGGGTGGTGGTGGACGTGGTATACTTGGACAGAGAGGTGGTGGTGGACGTGGTATACTTGAATTTAGAAAAAGTGTTTGACACAGTTCCACACACACGGCTAATGTGTAAAGTGAAATCTACAGGCTTGGAAAAATCTGTATGTAAATGGATAGAAAACTGGCTAAAAGATCATATTCAAAGAGTAGTGGTTAATGATTCATACTCTGCATGGTCTAGGGTCATCAGTGGTGTACCCCAAGGTCCAGTGTTGGGACCCTTACTGTTTAATATATTTATACATGATATAGGGTCTGGGATTAAAAATACCATTTCAGTCTTTGCAGATGACACCAAGCTGTGCAGTGGAATAACGTCCTTACAGGATGTGGAAGGGGATAGAGAGGTAATCACTGTTGGAAGAGGGTGGCAGGGGATAGAGAGGTGATCAGTATTGGAAGAGGGTGACAGGAGATAGAGAGGTGATCAGTATTGGAAGAGGGTGACAGGGGATAGAGAGGTAATCACTGTCAGAAAAGGGTGGCAGGAAATACAAAGGTGAGCAGCACTGGAAGTGGGCGGGACAGGCTGCAGAGATGAGTGATGTTAGAAGGGGGTGGCAGGTGATACATAGATGAACAGTGCTAAAAGAGGGTGACAGGGAACACAGAGGTGAGCAGCATAGTAGAAGGTGGTAGGAGATGTAAGCGATACAGGGGTGAGCAGTGTTACAAAATACAGAGGTGAGCAGCATTGGAAGAGGTTGGTGGGGGATGCAGAGGTGAGCAAGCAGCCATAGTAGAAGGTGGTAGGAGAGGCAGGGGATACAGAGGTGAGCAGCATTAGTAGAAGGTGGTAAGAGATGTAGGGGATACAGAGGTGAGCAGTGTTAGAAGAAGTGGCAGGGGATACAGAGGTCAATAGTGATGGAAGAGAGGGTGGCATGGGATACAGAGGTAAGCAGCCATAGTAGAAGGCAGTAGGAGATGCAGGGAATATAGAGGTGAACAGGGTTAGAAGATGGTGGCGGAGGATACAGAGGTGAGCAGCACTGGAAGAGAATGCAGAAGTGAGCAGCCATGGAAGAGGGTGACAGTGGGATACAGAGGTGAGCAGCGTTGGAAGAGGGTGGCAGGGAATACAGATGCAGTGGGTGGGTGCAGAGGTGAGCAGCATTGGAATAGAGCAAAAGAGGATACAGATATGATTATTGTTGAAAGAGGACTGCAAGGGTTGGCCATACTTGGAGGAGGCTACAAGGGACGTAGGGTTGAACCCAGTGCCCTTGTGTGCATTCTTGTGGTTTCTCAGAAACTGTGTTTTGGACTTTTGGAAGGCACCAATGTCCCCTTTCCCCCTACGGCAGGGGAGCAATTGAAGAGATTACAGGAGCAGCACAGAGACCAAGGGACTCAGCAGCAGCATGGGTGAATGGAGGAGGCCTACACTGAATGAAATTCTGAAGGACCCTCTGCACACTGGTATATACCCTTTCAAGCAAACTATGCAACAAATAGGGATATTTGGTTCACACATATTGCAATACATGTTTAAGCTGGCCAACTGCGTCAAAGTAATCCCTCTATGGCCAGTCCTACTCTGCCCTGCCTACACAAGTGCTACTGTGGACACAATGCTAGCATAGGGGAAAAGACACAATGGGGAGAGCTACAAGGTTCAGGTCTGGCTACACTGAATGACACACATGTAGCCCCCTTTTGAGGGGTTAGGATATGAGAAATGGCCCTCTCCAAAGAGGATATTGGGCTAAACCTGCAGGTTAATAAGAGAATCAAGGTTTGCTATGTAATAGTGGGTTTTATAATAAAGTTGGCAGTGCCTCCACCCAGGACAGGACCTATGTGAACAGAGGGGATTCCCTTCCTAGAAAAGTAATCAGTAATCTAAACAAAGTAATTATGAGCAGAGGAACTACTGAACTACTGAAACCAGCATATAACATTATAAGTATATAGATGCACACCAGCATGAAAGTAATACAAGCTTTTTATGTTAAAAGATTAATAACAGTACATACATCCAATGTACAAACAGATATTATTAGCAAAGGGCCCAACAAGAGTCCTGGTGGAATTGTACACATATTAGGATGCCTCCAGATGAATATTGCAGCAAAATTCAGTTGCAGGGGCCCCTAAGGATCCCTCAAATGTGGGGTCATCAGTGGTGATGGGGAGATTCTCTATCCATTGTCCAACCAGCCTAGAACACAGCTTCTTACCCGCACCACTGAATGACACACATGTAGCCCCCTTTTGGGGGGTTAAGATATGAGAAACGGCCCTCCCCAAAGAGGATATTGGGCTAAACCTACAGGTAAATAAGATAATCATATGGTTTGCTGTGTAAGAGTGGGCTTGATAATAAAGTTGGCAGTGCTTCCACCCACGACAGGGCCTCTGTGAACAGAGGGGGATTCCCTCAGTAATTTCACAAATACAAGCAGGAGAGGGAAGCAGCTCCCTATACACACCTTGCACTGTTAAGTGATCTGTATCTGGACAGATGAATTGCCTGCCTAGTGCCTACTATGCATGTCTATTAATTTACTTTGCAGTCGTATTGCCACATGACATGTTGCTGTTGTATTGCTGCACTTTAAATAGACTATACAGACTAAAAATTGTGGCTAGCTAAACAAATACTTAAATAATTTTACTAATGAGCGATACCTTCTTCGCTGTGTTTATGTCCTTAGTATTATAAATATTCCTGTATATATAGGAAAATATGCAATGATGTGAATGTCTAGTATGTAAAGTTCTGTGTAAATTGTCAACACTAAGTAATCATTGTCAGTTTATCACTGAGCTAAATTGTCTTTTTTTATACAGGATTTGTGCTTGGATGTGTTTGGATGACTGAATAGAATACAGCTTCTCCTTATTTTCTAGGTGCAGAGAACACTCACTACTGCACCCCAAAGACTTGCAGCACTGCAAAGCAGAGAACAGAAACTGCATATGGAAGCAAATATGCCTGATACCATGTACATACATAAATACAAATTATATGTAGCACTACCCCCTTAGGAGCTGCAATAGATTTGGTTCCCCCTATAGTCCTGCACAGCCAGACAGTACACATTTCCTTCACTCAGACTTGCATCAGGAGACAGTAACCAGTCCTTGAGCTTTGTTTTTGAAGTTTTATTAGGGGATTGAACTTGGATGGGGTAAGGGGTGTATGGAATGCCCAAGGAAAATGGCAACTGAGGACAAACTCCTTAGCAACTATACGAGTCTTTACAGAATATTTTCTCTTCTGGAGAGCTAGCCAGCATCTCACGTAGTACCACCCCAGACCCAGATGACTTCTCTCCTCATCCAGCTGTACTGGGGGAATTCATGGGAAGGGGATCCAGTGCCTGTCACTGCAGTGTAAACAGTCCTGGGTAAGATAGCAAATCCAGTTTCCCACTAGAGTGCTCCTTTCCGTTTACTAATCTGGAGGGTGCAGTTTTACTCACTTGGTCCCTCTCCTGTGCTTCTGGTGGGTCGGTGGCTGCTACCAGGCCTTCTAGCTGGGCTGCTCCTTCCCTGCCACACAAGTGGTCCTCTCTCAGGGGGCTAGTGAAGTCCCACGTTTTCAGCCTTCCAAGGTCCTCTGCCTGCAGGTGAGCCCCTCTCCATCTAGGCCCCCTCATAGGCTCCTGTTTCCAGCCTCACATCCATAGAAACACTATTTTTTTTAAATATTAACACATATTACAAAATCTTTAACTAGAAGTCTTTGGTATTCAGTGAGGATACATCAAACTGAGAATGTTATTTTTTCCAAAATATATTCAAAAATTGGGCAATTTTGGTAAAATTTTGTCATTTTGGCTTAATGCATTGGAGCCAATGTGAAAATGAAATTAAGGTCTTTTCTATTTTTTTTTAAGGATGTAGTGAGTTTTTAATATATGGAAAAGCTCTGGAGCCATCTGAATTTTTTAACACAATTCTGAGAATTAAAAGTCAGAATTCTGAGTTTGAAAGTCAGAATTCTGACTTTTAATTCTCAGAATTCTGACTTTTAATCCCAGAATATTGACTTTTAGGAGTTTATTTTCTAAAGCCCAAAAGAGCAAAATCACTTCTGCATAGATACTAATCAGCTTCTAACCTCAGCTTGTTCAATTAAGCTTTGGCAATAAAACTTGGAAGCTAATTGTTCTCACTTTCTAACTCTGACTTTTAATCTCGGAATTCTGACTTTCAAACTCAACATTCTGACTTTTAATTCTCAGAATTCTGACTTTTGATCTCAGAATTCTGACTTTTGATCTCAGAATCCTGAGTTTTAATCTCAGACTTCTGACTTTCAAACTCAGAATTCTGACTTTTAATCTCAGGCTTCTGAAATTTAATGTCAAAATTCTGACTTTCAAACACAGAATTCTGACTTTTAATTCTCAGAATTGTGTTAAAAAATTCAGATGGCTCCAGAGCTTTTCCATATATTAAAAACTCACTACATCCTTAAAAAAAATAGATTGTGTTTACTAAATTTTAGCATCACCCAAACTTGTAATCTGAAAATTCAGATTTTTAATCTCAGAATTCTGACTTTTAATCTCGGAATTCTGACTTTCAAACTCAACATTCTGACTTTTAATTGTCAGAATTCTGACTTTTGATCTCAGAATTCTGACTTTTAATCTCAGACTTCTGACTTTCAAACTCAGAATTCTGACTTTTAATCTCAGACTTCTGACTTTTAGGGGTTTATTTACTAAAGCTGGAGAGTCCAAAATCAGACTCACTTCTGCATAGAAACCAATCAGCTTCCAGGTTTCATTGCCAAAGCTTCATTGAACAAGCTGAGGTTAGAAGCTGATTGGTTTCTATGCAGAAGGGAGTCTGATTTTGGACTCTCCAGCTTTAGTAAATAAACCCCTTAATGTCAAACTTCTGACTTTCAAACACAGAATTCTGACTTTTAATTTCAGAATTGTGTTTACTAAATTTTAGCATCACCCAAACTTGTAATCTGAAAATTCTGATTTTTAATCTCAGAATTCTGGCTTTTAATCTCAGAATCCTGACTTTGAAACTCAGAACTTTGACTTTTAATTTCAGAAATTCTGACTTTCAAACTTTGAAGTCTGACATTTAATCTCAGAACTCTGAACTCGGAATTGTGTTAAAAAAATTTGGCTGGCCCTAGAGCTCTAGCATAGTATGGAAAAGCCCTTTTGCATGGAAACAGACAGTGAAAAGAAACATTAAAAAAAACAATAACAAATACACAAAAGAAATAATAATAAAAAACAGGCAAGTTTAACTAGATGTGGCTAATTCTAGCTATACGATAACCTGCATAAATGAGAACCTTCATAAACAACAAACAACACTTAATGAAATAAACTAAACTACCCTAATTGCACCAAAAAAAAAAAAATCCCACATGCTCTACATTAATTAATTGAAAGGACTAGACTAGATTGACAATCAATTTTGCCAAAATCACTTTGCTGCTCTTTAGTGTTCAATACCAATTTACATTTTATAGTTTTGATTAGCGATGTTACATAAACACTTACTACCTCCTTGCCAGTCCGTTTACATTTGCTGTTTAAACCACACTGGGATAAAATGTTTATAGAACTGGTTCCAATACTGCAAAGACAACACCATAGACTTGTAATATTGGGGAGTTCCAGCACTAGAAGTGGCTCACAGCCAGCTGACTGTTCCCGAGCAGCCAAGGGCCAAGGACAGAGTGGTCAGCTCTGGAAATTGTGATCATAATAGCTGACAACAGCAGTATGGAGAGACCTGGCGAGGTGCAATATGCAGGATAGTGAGGGGAGTCACCAGACTGCTGCCATATAGCCATGATGGATAGATACAATTAACACTTGCTGAAAAACAGAACAGCTACAATGAGTCAGAGCTGGATCTCTCTTCACTTATAGCAGCGATTGGCACCCACACAAAAATGTAACACTTGCTTTTACAGTTGTTTAACATAAAACACTGGAGTTCAGAGCAGGAAAGGAGAACTTAAATTGACTATTTGGGAGGATTGTGTCATACAAATACAGAACATTTGACAGGAGATCATTCGTCTAATTGTATCAGGTTGAGATTAAAGTGATACTTATTCCATATTACATTAATGGTATCTTACTTTTAGTTATCTTACTTAAAAAATTGTCCTCCAATTGAAAGAAAGAAAGTTGCCTCGTTTTCTAAAACTACATGATTAAATTTTTGCTCGAATGTTCGTAGGAAAATTCTGAAAAATCGTCCATCAGAACCTTTCTTCTTGCCATCATTGAGTCAACTAATTTTGTTTTAAAAGCCCTTAAAATTTTGTCCAGACCTGCTAATGGAATCCCAGATTGATTATACAGGTTTCTTTACATTATGTACAAAAACCACATTCACGTTAGAAATTTGTTCATTTGAGGCAAATGTTCCATCCTGCTCCTTTGAGTTTTCTTGTCTCTACGTTTAAAACTGACCATCAATTTGACCCCATTAACCTTTAGAAAATCAAACAAAAATTAACATTTTTAACTGGTATATGGCCAGCTTACAGTGGTTGCAAACCCTTACACTCTGAAGAGCTCAGTGAGGAAAGCTCTGAGAGCTGATTGGAGGGAAGAGACACACCTCTTCCACACAGCTCACAGGAACACAGATGAGGCTGTCAAGCTGATGGAGGTCCCTCCCTGTCACCATCTTTCTTTAGGTGTCAGGAAAATTTGACAGAAATGATTCATGCTGATAGCAGAGGAATGAAGCTGCAGACAAAAATGGCAGTTAGTGCTCTTAATTGAGACAAATGCACACTATAATGGGACATGCTTTGTTCATATTTTATGTCTGAGGTTTACAACCACGTTTTGTTCTAATTCACACTGATGGCAGAGGGGCAGTAAAAACAAGAGTTTGGTCTAAATATTCACCACCCTATGGCCGCTTGCCTTTAAATTTACATGGCGGCTGAGATGTTCACATTACTGCGACCATGATGTGTTGCTTTGCAGTACAGCAATTTTAACCCCTCATGTCAAATTTAATTGGTGTCATTGCCTGTCAAACTCACCCATAGGCATCAATGGGACCATGATGCAACCACATTCCAGACATGGCTATGGTGGTTGTGGAATGGTAGTTTAATGTAAAATCTCATTAGATAGCAAAAATCCCCCTGGGGATGCAAAACAGGTGTGTGGAGAAGGTAGTATCACCTCCTGATCACTTATAAACCATCTGTCAACCATGGTCTGCAAAGCGATCCACTGCCTCCCGTGTGAACGAGGCTCATTCACATTATCTCTGTTGAGCTGCATTGATCTGCATAGAGCAATGAAGTGTGGTGGTGGCCCCCATCATTTGCCGCAGAGTATGCCAGAGTTATGCAACCCAACCTGGAAGGGTAGGCGGTGCAGCCCTCCTCGATTCAGGGAAATTCAATGCTAAAAAACACAAACAAAAAGGACTCAAATGCCTAGTGCATTATCTTATGCACTTTATTAGATGAAGCAAATAAAATTATACTCACAAGCCCAATAGGCTGAAAGCATGTAAAACACACACAAGGCACAGTATACAGATGTCGGCTATATAGCTCCAACTGGTAAATGGATGACTGAGCCAGTGATGCATTTCAGGAATCTTGTCCCCTTCCTCTGAGCAATGGCTGGATAATTGTCCTGGTGACTGTGTCTGAGCCAGAAAGTGAGGTGGACTCTAAAAAGGTACAGATGTCACCAGAATATGAGTAGAGGGAAAATTCCTTAAATGGATACACCTTTTCTGGTTACAACTGTCAAGAATGGAATTTCCACTCACTTCTGGGAAATCTTATCTCATGACCTGTTGGACAGGACAGAAAATGAAGGTAAATATTCCAAATGGGGAAACAGGAATAAAAACCTAACAAAGGTTCTTTACAAAATAATGGTGACTCTGGGTGACTGGGAACAAAGAGAAGGCAAATTTATTAAATATCTTCTTTAGCTCTGTGTATACAAAGGAGCATCGGGGAGCTCTTGTCCATAATGGGCATGTTATTGACACAATCCCAGATTATCCACATTGACTCACAATTGATATGGTCCAGAAATATATAGACAGAATAAAGGTGAATAAAGCACCTGGGCGGATGGCATACACCCACAGGTCCTTAAAGAATTGAGCTCTGTCATTTCAAAGCCATTGTTTCTCATTTGTAGGGACGCTTTAATGACTGGCATAGTACCACTGAATTGACGTAAGGCAATGTGGTACCTATATTTAAAAAGGGGTCAAAATCTTTACCAAGTAATTATAGACCTGTTAGTTTAACTTCTATAGTTGGGAAGATACTGGAGGGTTTAATAAAAGACGACATAGATGAGTTCTTGCTGGAAAAAAATATTTGAAGCAACAGACAGCATGGATTCATGAAAGACAGAAGCTGTCAAACAAATCTGATTTCTTTTTATGAGGAGGTGAGCAAGACCTTGGACAGAGGGGTGGTGGTGGATGTAGTACACAGTACTTGGATTTTGCAAAAGTGTTTGACACAGTTCTCCACATACTAATTTGTAAGGTAAATTCTACGAGCTTGGAAAAATCTGTATTTAAATGGATAGAAAACTAGCTAAAATATCGTATTCAGAGAGTACTGTAGTGGTTAATGATTTATACTCTGAATGGTCTAGGGTTGTCACTGGTGTACCCCAAGGTTCAGTGTTGGGAACCTTACTGTTTAATATATTTATAAACGATATAGGCTCTGGAATTAAAAATACCATTTCAGTCTTTGCAGATGGCACCAAGCTGTGCAGTGGAATAACGTCCTTACAGGATATCTCCAACTTACAAGCCAACCTCAATGCACTGTTTAATTGGGCAACTATGTGGCAAATGAGGTTTAATGTTGATAAATGTAAGGTTATGCACTTGGGGGCTAAGAATATGCATGCATCATACATACTGGGGGGGGTACAACTGGGGGAATCAATGGTGGAGAAGGATCTGGGAGTTCTGGTAGATCACAAGCTTAATAATGGCATGCAATACAAAGCTGCGGTTTCTAAAGCGAGCAAAATCCTCTCTTGTATTAAAAGAGGTATAGACTCCAGAGAGATAGATATCATATTACCCCTTTACAAATCTATAGTTATACCTCATCTGGAATATGCAGTTCATTTTTGGGCACCAATTCACAAAAAGAACATTGGGGAACTGGAGAAAGTACAGAGAAGGGCAAACAAACTGATAAGAGGCATGTAGGAGCTCAGCTATGAGGAAAGATTAGAGGAACTGAATTTATTCTCTCTTGAGAAGAGGAGATTAAGGGGGGATATGACCAACATGTATAAATATATTAGTGGTTCATATAGTGAACTCGGTGTAGAGTTATTCGCCCTGAGGTCATCACAGAGGACAAGGGGCACTGTTTACGTCTGGAGGAACAGTGATTTAGTCTCCAAATATGGAAAGGTTTCTTCACAGTAAGAGCTGTGAAAATGTGGCATAGACTCCCTCAATAGTTTGTTCTGGCCAGCTCAGTGGATTGCTTTAAAAAAGGACTGGATTCTTTCCTAGATACACAGAATATAACTGGATGCTAACATTTATAGGTAAAGATGATCCAGGGAATATCCGAATGCCTCTCGGAGTATCAAGAAGGATTTTTTGTTCCCTACAGGAGCAAATTGGATCATACTTTGCTCGGTTTTCTTGCCTTTCTCTGGATCAACTGTGGGTATAGGATTATAACTTTTTTTATGGTTGAACTAAATGGATTTTTGTCTTTTTTCAGCCAGACTAGCTATGTAAGATTGGGGTTGGTTTCTGAGATTGGATGGGAACATTGCAAAACAGAAAGCAGTTTTTGCTTCCCTGGTGATAATTGAAAACAACAATTGCACCCAAAATTGCCCTTTCTACACTTAAATATTTTACTGAATTTGATGCTAAATTTTGATGCAGCCTACAGTAAACAGAGATTAAGAGATTACACCCCTGGGAAAAGTCTTTTGCAGTGACTTTCCAGGTTTTTGTTGATGAAGCAGAATACAAAAAGCGCATAGCAGACAAAAGTTCACCTAGTATAACACTGTAAGTGACAGTGAGCAGCACCAAACATGAAAAAGCAGATGTTCTTAAAAAAATAAGTTCTTAATAAAATGGGGATATATACATTTGGCCATCTTTGTTTGGCACCATGTTTACCTAAAGTGTGTTTTGGCACAAAAAAATGCAGCACATCTGTGCAATACATTCATATTTCTCCATGTAGTATCCCTAAAAAACTCACATACAGAACAATACTAGTTGACTTGCCAGAAATCCACTGTGCAGCCAACTTTCTGTAGTAGGCTGACAACACAACGACTGTTACAATGAAGTCTGCCCTGCTGGAGTTATCCCATGCTGGATTGTAGGACGCCTTACTCTTTTGGTATAGATATGAGGCGAGGTATAGATGTTCTATAGTTCAGCGGGGTTGGCAATGCTCATTGGAGTTTCAGTGCAGCAGAGGCAGCACAGTCAGCTCATTTCAGAACCCTATAAGCTCACTGAATTTCAAGGAAATTAGCAGGCATATTTCCTTGTATTTGCAACATGCAACTTTAGCAAAGTTAGGCACCCTCTAGTGTTAGTGTAGGAAATTTTATTATGGTGGCTCATGGTAACTGTGAGTCTGTAATTAGGTCAGGTTACTGCAGGTCAGGCTGGGTGACACTGCAGGTCAGGCTGGGTGACTCAGCAGGTTGGGACTCTATCACCTCCACCTGGTTCAGGAGGACCCTTGAAGCTTCCAGAAGCTAGGGGGTGGGTGGGAGGGGTGGAGAGCTAAATCTGCATGTTTGTGGGAGTCTGGCCAATTCCAGGTTTGGAGGCCCTGGTATTGTGGTAAGGCTAACCCATAAATATGAGATAGCCATGGTAGCAGAGGAGTCGGGTGAAAGATGGAGTGCTGAAGAGACTGTCAAGGGCCTGGGAAGGGTCCCCTAGGTCTAGGGGGGGCTTGGCCTGCAGGCTGGGTTTGGCCTGGTTCAGGAAGATCCATTCAGCATCACAGTATGAACAGGATCATGGCCTAGGAGCAGAGGGAGCAAGGAGGACAGATTGAGTACATCAGCACACCCAGGGATTCACAAGGGGAGAGACTGCCGCATGTAACAAGCCTTTAATGGACAGCGCTGTGCTTAATTCTTTAGCCTTGTCCTGGGATATCTTCGGAGCAGCCAGGAGGTCTAGTAGTGTCTGCAAGCTGTAAAGCTGGGGCAGTTCTACAGGGAAGAAGAGATATTTCTGCATGTGGTTTGCAACAATCTTTACTAATTTTCAGAGGGTCTGAGAGTCCCTAGCCTGTAAGGGGCTTTTATTACTGATCTGTAAAGACTGACTGCATTAAAGGAGAACAGTCCAGGATCTTTTTCTGTAAATAGGAAGGAAGTTGTCCCTGTGCGTTGATTCATTCAAGTTGAACATCCCATAATCTCAATGACCCCATCCAAGATATTTCCCCTAATAAAATAACAAAAACCAAGCTCATGGACTGTTCATTGATTGTTGAAGTGTGG
This sequence comes from Staurois parvus, assembly GCF_062004578.1. NCBI lineage: Eukaryota > Metazoa > Chordata > Amphibia > Anura > Ranidae > Staurois > Staurois parvus. The sequence goes on from NW_028317982.1 coordinate 5,836,897, forward strand.
AAAATTAGTGTTGCCTGCCTATGTAAAGCATAGGGGGACCCAGAAATACAGTGGCCTCAAGAAGGTAGCACTACATATAGATATCTGCTGGAAGACTGCTGAAAACTCAACACACAAGTCTACCTCCCTAATTGGGCACTAAAGCCTCCAAAATGTACAAATACTAACTTTCTGCAAGTGCAATGTTTGTCCCGTACTCAAAAGCTTGGGCATTTTCAGGGGCTCCACCTTTGCATTGTGGAGGCAAGGAGGCACTTCAAACCATAGATGTGACACATTAGGACAGTCATTTTCTACCAAGTTTTCATGGAACCCTAGGGTTCCTCCAGAGGTTTCTAGAGGTTCCTGAAGCTGTGCCTGATTGACCTTCCATTTGTTGGTGCTTGCCAAATTCCAGGGCTAACTACTTGGCAAAGGTCTGTAAAGGTGACATTCTGACCAACACTGTAAGGGCTGAATTCTTCCCAGTGGCCATACATGTAAGGAACATTTTTCCTATTGACCCCCAATGAATTAGTTTTATTAAAGGTTTCCCAAGAACTGAACATTTTTTCAAGGATCCTCTGAGATAAGAGGAGAAGTTTGAGAAATGGTGCCTTAGAACCAAGCAGCAGCACTATTTGGTTTCTCCTGCCAACATTACAGTTTACTGTAAATTTAGCATCCTTTAAATAGTGAATTCAAGAAGCCTTTCAGCATATTTCTGTTACTATTATGAAATTCAATTTATTTAGGTAATTTCTTTCTTTCATTATGCACTTTTGTCTTACCCTATTTACCTTGGCATTATGTTAGACTTATATACATTATTCAATGTAAGAAAAAATAATTAAGGTTCTATTAGGAACAATTTAGGAGCATTAGTGTTGGTGGTATGTTGTAGGAATTGTTAAAATATATAGACATTTGCATTTTTTGAATTAGCTAGAAAACATTTGATAATTACAGTATGTATTAAAATGGTTGGGTTAGTTGTTAACTAGTAACAGACAGAAATTACATTTTAAAGCACACAAAGTACTTGACACAATGCATTGACCTGCCTGGTTTAGCTTTTCTCAATGTGAAAGAGTAGCAGCTTTAACCCAATCCTGGAAACTAAGGACAAAACTGTAAAATACTTTATTGAAGCAGGCATCAGAAATATATAACACACACACACGTGTGTGTGTATGTGTGTGTGTATATATATATATTTTTTATAGGTTATTTTTGCTAAAGATTTTTAAGGACTTCTCTTGCAATATTTATATAGTATCATCGATTATCACTCAAATATAAAGTATTATTTATATACACAGTAAATCTCCTTGTGGATTTCTGCATGCCTCCATTTAGTTCGGGTGCAGGGCAGAGTGTAGGCTTCCATGAACAGATATTGATGACAGTCAATGAACCACCGACTAAGTCATCCTGGGGTTTTATTTATTTTCTTGTCTGATGTTCTGGGTCAAGAATAACAAAAATACTAGTCACTGCTATCCAGTAGCGAGACCACCTTCACCCATTACGTTTTTTAGAAATAACATACTACTCATCACATTCCAGCTACAGTGCTTCTTGTCAGTATTTACATGACGTCTACAGTTGAAAAGAAAAAATCTATCTATCTATCTATCTATCTATCTATCTATCTATCTATCTATCTATCTATTTTATCTAAAATTTACAAATCAAACAATATCTTACTGTGATCTCTGTGTGGTAATAAATACCTGCTGTTCTTATACATTAGTCAGCATGCACACACATACGCAGCAGGAACATTTATTTTGGCAACAGAAAACTTTTAATTAATAAAGCCATCTGTGAACATAATGTTACACCTTCTATTAAAGAGACCCTGTCCCCATTTTGTTTTTTAAACATTAGCAAAAACATTTAATACCTTATTGCAGCTATCCTTAATTTCCCCAAAACATCACTCTGCCATATTGTTTCAGATGTAAGCAGTGCCAGGCAGACTCTGATCTTCCATCATGCTGCTGTCCCCCAGGTGCAGATAGCATCAATTTTAATAGTAACTTTTTTAGTTACATGGTAAGTAACTGTATAAATAGTACAAAAACTACTAGAAGACCATATGGGAATTTTGAATGCTGAGCTTCAGTTTAGGACCCACATCCCATAAAAAGAACATAATGAGAAATTAATTCAGGACTTTACTGGTACTCTGTACTGTGAAGATATACAACAGAGAGCAATTATATATCACCAGTTCACAATAAGAAGGTCAGAGAAGGGCAACCAAACTGATAAGAGGCATGTAGGAGCTCAGCTATGAGGAAAGCTTAGAGGAACTGAATTTATTCACTCTTGAGAAGAGGAGATTAAGGGGGATATGAACAACATGTATATATACAGTCAGGTCCATAAATATTGGGACATTGACACAATTCTAACATTTTTGGCTCTATACACCACTACAATGGATTTGAAATGAAACGAACAAGATGTGCTTTAACTACAGACTGTCAGCTTTAATTTGAGGGTATTTACATCCAAATCAGGTGAACGGTTTAGGAATTACAACAGTTTGCATATGTGCCTCCCACTGGTTAACGGACCAAAAGTTATGGGACAGAATATTAATCATAAATCAAACTTTCACTTTTTAATACTTGGTTGCAAATCCTTTGCAGTCAATTACAGCCTGAAGTCTGGAACGCATAGACATCACCAGACGCTGGGTTTCATCTCTGGTGATGCTCTGCCAGGCCTCTACTGCAACTGTCTTCAGTTGCTGCTTTTTCTTGGGGCATTTTCCCTTCAGTTTTGTCATCAGCAAGTGAAATGCATGCTCAATCGGATTCAGGTCAGGTGATTGACTTGGCCATTGCATAACATTCCACTTCTTTCCCTTAAAAAACTCTTTGGTTGCTTTTGCAGTATGCTTTGGGTCATTGTCCATCTGCACTGTGAAGCGGCGTCCAATGAGTTCTGAAGCATTTGACTGAATATGAGCAGATAATATTGCCCGAAACACTTCAGAATTCACCCTGCTGCTTTTGTCAGCAGTCACATCATCAATAAATACAAGAGAACCAGTTCCATTGGCAGCCATACATGCCCACGCCATGACACTACCACCACCGTGCTTCACTGATGAGGTGGTATGCTTAGGATCATGAGCAGTTCCTTTCCTTCTCCATACTCTTCTCTTCCCATCACTCTGGTACAAGTTGATCTTGGTCTCATCTGTCCATAGGATGTTGTTCCAGAACTGTGAAGGCTTTTTTAGATGTCGTTTGGCAAACTCTAATCTGGCATTCCTGTTTTTGAGGCTCACCAATGGTTTACATCTTGTAGTGAACCCTCTGTATTCACTCTGGTGAAGTCTTCTCTTGATTGTTGCCTTTGACACACATACACCTACCTCCTGGAGAGTGTTCTTGATCTGGCCAACTGTTGTAAATGGTGTTTTCTTCACCAGGGAAAGAATTCTTCGGTCATCCACCACAGTTGTTTTCCATGGTCTTCCGGGTCTTTTGGTGTTGCTGAGCTCAACGGTGCGTTCCTTCTTTTTAGGAATGTTCCAAACAGTTGTTTTGGCCACGCCTAATGTTTTTGCTATCTCTCTGATGGGTTTGTTTTGTTTTTTCAGCCTAATGATGGCTTGCTTCACTGATAGTGACAGCTCTTTGGATCTCATCTTGAGAGTTGACAGCAACAGATTCCAAATGCAAATAGCACACTTGAAATGAACTCTGGACCTTTTATCTGCTCATTGTAATTGGGATAATGAGGGAATAACACACACCTGGCCATGGAACAGCTGAGAAGCCAATTGTCCCATTACTTTTGGTCCCTTAAAAAGTGGGAGGCACATATGCAAACTGTTGTAATTCCTACACCGTTCACCTGATTTGGATGTAAATACCCTCAAATTAAAGCTGACAGTCTGCAGTTAAAGCACATCTTGTTCGTTTCATTTCAAATCTATTGTGGTGGTGTATAGAGCCAAAAATGTTAGAATTATGTCGATGTCCCAATATTTATGGACCTGACTGTACATACTGTAAGTGATCCATATAGTGAACTTGGTGTGGAGTTATTTACTTTTGTGTCATTACAGAGGACAACGGGAACTCTTTATATCTGGAGGAAAAGAGATTTAACCTCCAAGTATGGAAAGTCTTCTTCACAGTAAGAGCTGTGAAAATGTGGAATAGCCTCCCTCAAGAGCTGGTTCTTGCTAGCTCAGTAGATTGTTTTAAAAAAGACCTGGTTGCCAAAAATATAATGGGATACTAATATTTATAGGTAAAGTTGATCCAGGGAATATCCAATTGCCTCTTTGGGGATAATAAGGGAATTTGTTTCCCCCTCTTGAGCAATAAGACCATAATTGTAGTTATTTTTGCATTTCTCTGGATCAGTGGTGGGCAATTAATTTTCCAAAGGGACCACATGAGATACTGGGACTGTTGTGGAGGTCCAAACCAAAGCATAGTGTATAGTAAAAAATATTTTGATAAACCAGTAACTTTAGGTGAACAACACTGGGCTGGGAAAGTCCAGTCAGGAGCAAAGCCTCAGATCAGTACAGTGGAGCTTTCTGCAGATGCTGACCTGGAGTGAAGAACAGAGGCACGGTTCCTGGAGTTTGCAGTTAGTAACACAGGAAGAACTTGGCCGGGTAGCAGAGTGGAGGGAGAGCATCGATACATCTCCTAGGTAACACTCTCCCACCAAAACTGAGCCTCCCTGCTGTATTGAACAGCTCCTCAGGCTCTCTTCTTCCAGTTCATACAGCTCTACACATGGACATCTGCCAGCCTTCCTTTCTGTCAGCTTCCTCAGTACGGTTTAGAGAGGCATGCTGACAGTGGAGGCATCTAAGGCTGGATAGGGACAGTCAAAGGGCAACGTGTGCCCATGGAGCCACAATCTGCCCAGGTCTGCTAGGAACCAGCTGTGGGTATATAGGGTTCTGTATATGGAGGTTTTCACTTTACTATTTATTTACTTTTTCGTTAAGATGAACTAGATGGACTTGTGTCTTTGTTCAAACTGACTAACTATGTAACTATATGTAGCACCCTCCAAGCTAGGTGCTAGGATTTGTATAGTTAGGTTAAGCATAGCTGTGTTTCTCTGCTTACCAGAGAGACTGTCAGGGAAATTTAATTGGGCTCTCTGCTTAGCAGAAAGCTGTGATTGATTAGTTAGCTCTGCTCATGATGCTCTGGTTTTGTTTGAGTTTGTCTGAGTTCTGCTCACCTTCAGGAAGCCATGAGAGCCTTCCAGAACATGAGTAGGGACTAGGCAAATAAACATCATGAGTATGGCTGCTGCCCTGGCCAATTGCAGGGAAGGGTACCCCAGTGCATGCTGGGAGTGGTATTTATGTTCTGTGAGCACATGGGTTCAGTGTCTTTCCCGTGAGAGGATTGAACAAAGCCAGGTTAGAGGCAGGCTTGCCTCACCTGTCACTTGCTGCCATGTGGGCCTCAGGTGGGCGACCTGAAGGCTTGGAGTTAGAGAGAGTGACCCTGGTTCTACAGTAAGCTGACTGAGGGGAGCTCTCTGCCAAAGATCTGTCTGGTATCACTGGAGGGTTTCGCTTGGAAGATTGGAAGGAGGCTGCCATTCTGTCCTTGGGTCTTGTGAGTACAGACATTGAGAAATCTTGGGGACTTTGTGTGCTTGGCTACCCCTCTGGTGCTGGATAGTCAGTGTGCATCTGAGAAAATAGAACACTGGCTAGTGTTCTGAAGAGCTTGTCCGATTGTTGCAACTGCCTAGGACTTTGCTTGGCTACGCTACTGTGCTGTTGCAGTCTGTCATAACGATGCCTGTACTTGAGGAGGTCAGCCCAGCTACTACTACTACTGTTAAAGGGACTTTGCTCACTCCTAGAATACTTGTTACTACAATCCAGAGAGAAGCCTACTACCTGTTTTCAGATAGGGCTTCCAACAGTGCTCAACTAAGAGATCAGCTAAATGTCTTCTGTGTGATAGTTCTAATCTCGGAGTATCCTACTAAATTCGCCATCCTTACCCCCAGTTCTACAATTAAACTCCAAAAACAAACATCCCCTAGACTGGTCATTGAAGACAACGAACAAATGTGTGTGTGTGCCTGACTGCGGGGCACAGAAAAGGGGAAACCTGTGCAAAATACTATCTACTCCTGCGGAGGTAGCGCTGCATATATATAAATATATATTTTAATTATTCCAAAAGATTCAAAATGTATGTTATTTTGAAACTCGGCAATAAATAACTTTCTCGGGTCTATCTAATTGTATTCCAGTATTCCAGAGAATATCATCTGAAGTGATTATCAAGTAATTAGTACTATCACATGTACATATACTGTAGCACTTTTCCAAGACCTGCTAGAGGAGATGGGAATGCATCTATGCGTTTCATGGATCAAGGTCCATTTCTTATATCTCTACTAATTACATAAAACAAGCAGAATTGATACAGGTACATAAAAAACAGAGCATACTTGTGTGGAGCATAAAACACCAAACTTTCCTACAAATAAACCAAACGGTTTGCTATTTTTAAATATCTTTTAGACTTTTATTATACTATAAATGGGTTCTGTCTTCTTTAAAAAAATACTTTTTAAAGGTATGACAACTATACCCACTAAGAAAAACGGTGGCAGCTGTCAGTAGCATATAATAACAAAAAGGTATAATTTTGACATGAATTTACTTATCAACAAAGCTACGTCATCATATATCAGCAATGACATTGTGATGACATAGTTTTGTTAAGATAATGTGAAAGAAATAAACTAAACAATTTAACTAGTAAAACCCAACTTTAATATAGAACTAAACCCATTAAAATACCGTTTCCCATCAAATGGCTGGTGTCATACCTGATCAGGGTTTAGCTCCGATTTAAAGTGTATTTCCACTTTTGCTTTCAAATTTGAGAACACCTCTATTTATGTTTGTTATGTGTTCCCATTTTACACTCCATGCCTAATATACCGTATTTTTCGCTCCATAAGATGCACCTGACCATAAGACGCACCTAGATTTTAGAGGAGGAAAACAAGAAAAAAAACATTCTGAACCAATGGACTGCAGACATAGTGCGAGAGATGACCAGAGACTGCAGACCTACTACAGGAGATGACCAGAGACTGCGGACATAGTACAGGAGATGTCCAGAGACCGCGGACAAAGTACAGGATATGACCAGAGACTGCGGCCACAGTACAGGAAATGACCAGAGACTGCGGACATACTACAGGAGATGACCAGAGACTGCGGACATAGTACAGGAGATGTCCAGAGACTGCGGTCATAGTACAGGAGATGACCAGAGACTGCGGCCATAGTACAGGAGATGACCAGAGACTGCGGTCATAGTACAGGAGATGACCAGAGACTGCGGACATAGTACAGGAGATGACCAGAGACTGCGGCCATAGTACAGGAGATGACCAGAGAATGCGGACATACTACAGGAGATGACCAGAGACTGCAGGCATACTACAGGAGATGACCACAGACTGCGGACATAGTACAGGAGATGACTAGAGACTGCGGACATAGCACAGGAGATGACCAGAGAGTGCAGACCTTTGGGGAGGGGGGAGGCGGGTACACAAATTTGACAGGTACCCGCTCCCACCTCTGCGGAGTTGTCCTCCCCCCTCCCTCCTCGTAGTCTTGTGGGACACGGACAGGTCCCACAAGTCTATGGGGCCATTCACAAAGCGCAGCGCTTCTCGTGCATGCGCAGTCACAAGCTGTCACAGTCGGGTGTCCAAACTGAAGATGCACCAGGGAGAGAAGACGGCCGATGGAAGCAGGACACCACTGGACCGAGGAACAGGTAGGACGGAGGAGTGGGTTCTTCTGCACAGTAGAGCCTAGTGGCCGGCCCGGTATTCTAACAGGGCGGCGGTGGGAATACCAGGCCGGCCACTCCATTTTTGCTCCATAAGATGCACAAACATTTTCCCCCATTTTTTGGAGGGAAAAAAGTGCAACTTATGGAGCGCAAAATACTGTAGGTTTTTTTTTATGCTTCTTGCCTGTTAGATGTTTCTCCAGAGTAGCTGTCATGGCTGACTGCAAGTTTTTTGAGCAATGTTAGAGTGAACCTTTCCAAAGTCTGTCCTCATTAACATACAAGAAGCCCAGCCTCTACACCAGGGGGTCTCCAAACTTTTTAAACAAAGGGTCAGTTGACTGCCCCTAAGGCTTTAGGGGGGGCTGAACTGTGGCCAGTGTGAGTAAAACATGTCTTAGCATCAGTGGGAGTAAACACTGCCCAACCATTGGTTTTAACAGGAGGAACATTGCCCCGTTGTTGGATTTAGCAGGAGGAATAGTGACCATGGTTGGTATCAGTTGGAGGCATAGTGCCCCATTGATGGTGTCAGTGGGAGAAATAGTGCCCCATCATTGGTCTTGGCAGGAAAAAAAAATGCCCCATCGATGGTATCAGTGGGAAGATGAGTGTCCCATTAATGATGAACGTGAGAGAAATGGTTCCTCGTCATTGGTTTCAGTTGGCACAATAGTGTCCCAAGGGCTGGATAGAGGCAAGCAAAGGGTTGCATCTAGCCCCCAGGCTGGAGACCACTGCTGTACACCTTTACCCTTTTGTTAGGACAGACAATATATATATATATATATATATATATATATATATATTTATTTTGTTCTCATTTATACTTTCATAACAACACACATAAGACATAGAGATAAATATTACAATATGATTTTTTCAGCTATCTCACCTAACATAAAAATTCTGCCTAAAATGTGCCTTTAAAATATAATAGCAAATAAATAAAATATCTTAATACTACATTAAAGGATATAAACAAACAGCTATAACAGTTAAAAATAAACACACACAACACCACTGTTTTTTTAATTCTAATTTAAACACCCATTTCTTTTCTTCTTTTTTTTTTAAATATGGAACGCTTCATGAATTTGCGTGTCATCCTTGCGCAGGGGCATGCTAATCTTCTCTGTATCGTTCCAATTTTAGTATATGTGCTGCTGAAGCAAGCACTAAACACCAATTTCTATATAGGTGTACAAAAACTACAATAGAACCCCAGTATGAAAAAGTATCATAATTAAAAGCTCGCAAAACTAATTTAAGAGTATTTAAATGTTTGGCTGCAGGGTCTCTGATGATCTCACAATAAGTGCAAAAGGACTGCATGTGGCCTGTGGGCCACAGACTGTGCTCCATGGATTGCAAAGTGTTGATTTTGAATGCACTAAAATGTGGGGAATTACCAATGAAGAGGATCACTGTTACACCAAAGTAGTTGCATGCACTGTAAAGTAAATGCATTATACATGCTTTTGCAAGAATTTTTTGGATAAAAAAACTGAGAAGTTGTAACAGGGTATCATTAAATTAAACTTTTATGCATGCCCATTGAATCCAATCTTCTATGACTATCACTGTCCAGCCCTATTATGGACAAATGCTTGGTTAGCTCCAGACAACTTACATATCTATTTATTGGTCTACTGGTTCTTTGGTGATCTAAAGGCATGGTAGACATTCCTATTTGCACCTTGTAATTATCACCTGCATAATATGTTTACCAGCAAAAGACAATTAACTGTATCATTTTGCCCTATATGCACAGCCTATTGTTCAGTAAATCTTATCTCGTTTATAATGTAACACAGAGGGATGATGAGGCATGGATTGGATGTTGTGTGACCTGGAGCAGAAAGTTGGCTTGTCCCTTTAGCACATACAGACCAGCTAGCTGAAGCAATGCATGGGCATAGGATTATCAATCAGCCATGACACTACAAACTGCAGCCACATGTGAGCCCATCATCACAAGGTAAGGCAACAGACAACACAAGGAATATAACTACACTAATACCTACTTCAATCAATGAAAACATTTGAAAATGCACAATGCCTTTAAATATTATCTTCACCCCATTTCCTTACCAATTCTTATTGTTCTACCTGAATTTGGCAAACTTCTGTTCATTTGTTTTCTTGTGTTTCCAAAATAATACACTAAAATAGAAAACTTTATAGGTGGACAAAAATCACAAAGACAATTTCAAAGAAAAACTGTTAATACAGAGGTTGCTACTGCTAACCTATCCTAAAATGCTGGTTGCCTGGCTGTTATGTTGTTATGTAATCACTTTTATTCATATTTTTCAGCTTCATCCTGACTTTACTTTCTGCATGCATGTTCCAGGTCAGTAACAGGTGAACCCCATGTTAATCTCAGCACTAGGGATGAGCAAATTGAGTTTTCACTTGATCAAATTTCAGCTGAAAATTAGGGCAATACCCATTTTCTACAAAATTCACTGGATTCAAGGGGAAGGAGAAATTAAAGTGTTACTAAACCCAGAACAGTAAAATCAGTCTGTATATGCAGTAAAGTATGCTTGTTATACTAACGGTGGAAGCTAAGGGGTTAATTCTCTGCGCTGTGTAAAAAGGCTGTTTGATCCTGACTTCTCTGATCCTCCCCTTCTTCCAGTATCCCCCTCTTATCTCCTGATAAGACATATAATATGGAATCACTCTGCATATGCTCACTTTGGTGTGTATTGCTAGAGTGTTTTTTTTTCTTCTTGGGAGAGTGCATGTGATCAGCAAAGGGCCAATCAACACTGTCCAGACAGAGGTCAGGGGTTCTGCATCCTCCTAGAGCAAAATGAAAACTCCTCCTACTCGGTCCCTGCAGAGGTTGCACAGGCAGTTCGGCTCCTCAAGGATGGCACATCAATACGTGCCATTGCCAGAAGGTTTGCTGTGTCTCCCAGCACAGTCTCAAGAGCATGGAGGAGATTCCAGGAGACAGGCAGTTACTCTAGGAGAGCTGGACAGGGCTGTAGAAGGTCCTTAACCCATCAGCAGGATCGGTATCTGATCCTTTGTGCAAGGAGGACCAGGATGAGCACTGCCAGAGACCTCCAGCTGGCCACTAGTGTGAATGTGTCTGACCAAACAATCAGGAACAGACTTCATGAGGGTAACCTGAGGGCCCTACGTCCTCTAGTGGGCCCTGTGTTCCCTGTATGGCACCACAGAGCTTGATTGACATTTGCTATTAAACACTAGAATTGGCAGGTCCGCCACTGGCTCCCTGTGATTTTCACAGATGAGAGCAGGTTCACACCCTGAGCACATGTGACAGACGTGAAAGGGTCTGGAGAAGCTATGGAGAATGTTATGCTGCCTTTAACATCGTTCAGCATGACCATTTTGGTGGTGGGTCAGTGATGGTCTGGGGAGTCATATCCATGGAGGGACATACAGACCTCTACAGGCTAGACAATGGCACCCTGACTGGTATCGGGATGAAATCCTTGGACCCATTGTCAGACTCTACGCTGGTGCACGACAATGCCCAACCTCATGTGGCGAGAGTATGCAGGCAGTTCCTGGAAGATAAATTAATTGATACCATTGATTGGCCCCTACGCTCACCTGACCTAAATCCAATAGAACACCTCTGGACTATCATGTTTCGGTCCACCCGACATTGCCAGGTTGCACCTCTGCAGACTGTCCAGGAGCTCAGTGATGCCCCGGTCCAGATTTAAGAGGAAATACCCCAGGTCACAATCCATCGTCTCATTAGGAGCATGCCACAATGTTGTCAGGCATGCATACCATTTTGAGTTGCTGCAATGAAATTTCAGCAAAATGGACTAGCCTGCTACATCATTTTTTTCATTTGGTTTTCGGGGTGTCTTTGAATTCAGTCCTCTGTAGGTTGATCATTTTCATTTCCATCAAACGATGGGGCATCCTTACATTCCTAACAAATTACCCAGTCCATATAAGTATAGATGTCTGCACGATATTTTTCCCCATTGAGATCTGATGTGTTTTCAATTTGTTCCTTTAATTGTTTTTGAGCAGTGTACATACCTAAATTGCAGCTCCTTGGAGATTTTTGCTGTGTGGCTTGACAGGCACTGTACAGCCTTCCTTAGAAATATTTTCTTTTGTGCTGGAAGTCTTTTGGCTTTACTGGAAAGCTTGTTGCCACAGAATTAGGGCTAATTATGAGCAGCAGGTCACAATACAAGATAGAACGGATTTGAAAGACAGAAAAAATCCCCATGGGACTAGGGATTATGTAAGTATACCGTATTTTCCGGCGTATAAGACGACTGGGCGTATAAGACGACCCCCCTACTTTTCCTGTTAAAATATAGGGTTTGGGCTATACTCGCTGTATAAGACTACCCCCCTCTTCCAACCAATCACGGCAAGCAATGTACCAGTATTTTCTGTGCACACTGTGCACACTGCATACAAAGCCTGCTTGGATTGGGTGGGTCAGCTCTCCCTGCCTGCCCAGCCCTGACTGTCTCCAAGATACCATAAATTGCACAGAACTGCCACAGACATTATAATATTAATAATTACCGTATCTCATAGCAGTTAAGGGGACAAGGTCGGATGCAGCAGTACCATACCGGTACTTCCGAGCTGACACTTCTGCACATGTCTAGGGCAGCAGTAGACGATCACTGATCACCATTCCTCGCAGAACTGCATGAGACGTCGGATGCAGCCGTTCAGTGCTCGATTGATCGTGACTGAAACTGTGACATGCGCAGAATCACTGTGTATCCCTTCTCTGCATATCACAGTTTCAGTCAAGCTCAATCGAGCACTGCTGCATCCGACGTCTCATGCAGTTCTGCGAGCTACGGTGATCCGCGATCGTCTACTGCTGCCGAAGACATGCGCAGTAGCGTCAACCCGGAAGTACGGTAAGGTTTCAGCACAGCACCCGGCGTATAAGACGACCCCCGACTTTGTAGACGATTTCCAGGGGTTAAAATGTCGTCTTATACGCCGGAAAATACGGTAGTTTATTGATAATACAGTCAATATAAGATGGGGGACAGCTAATTTCACTGCACTAAATATGCAAAGGTAGTAGTAGAGCTGGATGTGTTTTTTTCACAGGTTGTCAAAATGTGGACAAAGTTATTATCTGAGCTCAACTGGCCTGTATTCAGCAGGTCATCACACAGATGGGAATCCCCCAGGAGAGTTGAGTTTATTTATTTATTTATCGAGTTTATATAGCACCAAAGGGTTTGCTCAGCGCTGTACAATAGAGGGGGGGACAATACATAAAACAGAACAGTAACATCAAACAGTACACAAGGGGTAAGAGGGCCCTACTCTTTCCAGCTCACAATCTAGGAGGGAGGGGGTAGAGGCACAGGAGGAAATGGCTGTGGGGGATGGAGTGGCAGGAGGAGGAGTTGAGAATTCCTACTGTAGTGTGTTAAAGAGATTGCCAAATGAAAAATCGTTGGGAGTCCAGAGTTTTAACTGTTGAGCTGGTTACAACAAGCAGGGCAAAGGAAGCCAGCATGTTTCTAGGGTCACACAGTCCTTCTTTATCAGGGATGAGTGAAATGGCAGAATATTAAATGAATTTAACAATGCTCTTAAAATGTAATTTGAATCAATACCTAACTATGCTTAAATCTACTTCCTCACCAAATCTAAACCTATTCTCTCTACTCTGTAAATGGAAAGATTTGTGTACTTACCTATTCTGAAGTCCCTTCAGTCCAGTCACATGATCTCTCCAAAAGAAGATTCAGTGTAGAGAAGAGATTGGCGACAACCACTGCAGAGCCTGAGTGATGATGTTACCCATAGATTTGCTATCGGACATCCGCTGTTGGCTGTCCCTGCAGTGCTGGGACCTGAATAGGTGAGCGGACTGGAGCAACTTCAGCATAGGTAAGTATAGACTTCTTTCCTTTTACAGGGTAGATAGAATAGGCTTAGAATGGGGGTGTGAGTAGATTTTAGCTTAGTTAGGTTTTGACTGAAATTACACTTTAAGCAGTCTGATCTACAGCTAAAAGATGTTATAGGCAACAGTTAGTGCTGGTAGTCACAGTAAAAGTGGCAAGGGCCTTTAGAAGCAAAGATACTGCACATTCTAGTTTATCTCAAAGCAGTGACAGTACATTCACACAGGATACAATTCCATATACTATGCAACTGTATGAAAGAAATGGGGCATTGGGGGGGTTCCTACCACCATTATATAGGGTCCAAGGTGTCTTCAAGAAGGTTCAGTAGGTCAGCTGACTGCCTCAAGCCCGAGATACATCCATATATGAGGAAAGCTAAATAGGGAAGAACACCTAGTCCCCCCAAGAAGACCCATGGGGGTTTATTTACTAAAGCTGGAGAGTCCATAATCAGACTCCCTTCTGCATAGAAACCAATCAGCTTCTAACCTCAGCTTGTTCAATGAAGCTTTGGCAATGAAACCTGGAAGCTGATTGGTTTCTATGCAGAAGGGAGTCTGATTTTGCACTCTCCAGCTTTAGTAAATAAACCCCATGATGTCTTCAAACCTGTGTTCTCCCCTGCCCATTCATTTTTGTACAAACATCCCCCTAAAAGAAAGAACCGCCCAGAAATATATAGCCGAGATGATGTAAAAGTTACATAACATCTCAGCTGATGCATAATGCACCAAAACCTTTTCCTTTATTTGATCATTCAGCTGATATCATCATATGTGTTTATTCTGCCCAATATGAAACATTAAGCATGTTATATAACATAAGATTGATGAATGAAAAAATTGAAGGTTTGCAAATCTCAGAAATCTTACAGATTAGTCAACCTAGAAATTATGGTGGGGGAAACAAGAGTTAAAATGAGGGTATTCCTTTAACTTTATCAGGGCTGGCCTACTTTGCAGATTGCATCGCCCTCTCTCCCCCTCTATCACACAGAATTACTGTAGCAGTTCCATGAGATGGTCCAGTGGAGGCGTGCTAGTTAAAATAAACGGCACCTGTTCAATGTACAGTCTAATGGAATCCACAATGACAGTATACAAAGGGATGTCCTGGTGGGCAGAGTGATAGGAGACCTGACAGGACTTAAGCCAAGTGAGTGTGTAAGATATTATCCAGGCATGTACTTAGATGCAGCTAACTCCTTCTATATTGCTTCCCAAGTCAAAAAGAATTTAGAAATGTTATGTTAATATATTGTTTGAAATATAAGTAAAGTAGAAGTAGTAAGTCTTCGCTTACATCTCTTGATTTCTTTTTGCTATTAACAAGCAATTTCAATATTTAAAATCAGTGAAGCACCATTACTATGCGGGGAACACTGAACTGTGTTAAAGTGGTACGATCAGGTAACTTAAAAAGGAAATATTAACTGTTTTGACTAATTTTATTTAAAATACTTTCGAAAGCTAATACATTTGATGGGTTTTTTTATTTCATTGTTTGTGTCTTTATTTCACAAATATAAATGTATAACATGGTTACACAATGATACTTAGCAAAGCATTCTGGGTTTTCTTAGGGAAGTCTGAAGATTCTTTGGTATCTGACAGAGGCAACATTATAATCTATGGGCATTAATCCTTGCAACTTGCTGCGCAAATTTGGACTTCCAAATTTTATCTCAGCCTCCAACCTTTTAATGGTTGAATGGCTTCAATATCTGTGAAGAGTGGCACCTGTGATTCTGTCAAGCAAGATGTCCCTGGACATGCTACATGTTGGTGGGCGGGTGTTCCCTAGTGCGATGTGTTTTTATTATCAATAAACAGAGATCCCTTGGGTTCATGTAATTTGTTTTGTAACCACCAGCAGGCACTGTGGATACATGTATATAAGTAAAACTTGTGCCACGTCCCAAAAATTGTGACAATTATAGGAAATATCAACAGCATATGGACTTTGTAAGCACGTACCCAACACAGTAGTAAGTTAAAAAATTATGAAGTTTATTTAACAAATTGTTAAAATAGTATATATATCACAATACAATAAAAAACACTACATGTTTCGCAACTGAACGCCGCTTCTTCAGTAGCTATTATCTACATACAGGCAAAGCAAGCTTGGTAAGCAATCATATACAGTTAACAACTTTTCAATGTACATCCAAAGATTATATATATATATATATATATATATATATATATACTATATGTTGGGTAAAGTGTCTACAAAGTCCATATATTGTCGTTTTTTCCTATAATTGATCCCTTGGGTTCTTCTGTACCTTCTTTGCTTCCTTGAAGAAAACAGTGTCATGAAACACATTGGAATTTGAGAATACTATACCCAAACTATTGCTTTTATCACTTATCACTTTAATAGTTGTCTGTCACTTTTAATAAATATGCCATAATATGTGACAATTTTTATGAATTAATAGTCTGGATGCCTGTAAAATTCCAATTCATCTGTTTTTTCTTTATACTTATAGTGGCTGTCGCCTCCGCCTGCCCCATCTTCATTCCCTTCCTTTCCTCCTATACTGTGGGGCAGTGGCAGCGGGCTCCTCCCCCCTCATTTGGGCCATGGCGGGGGACTGGAAAGACTGTTTGGTGCTGTGAAAAGGAAAAGAGAGAGCAGCTGCAGGTTTTTCTCCTCCCACATTGTCTCAGGGGAACAAAGCGGTACTTATTAGATCTCTGCCCACTCTGCTCCCTCCCTATTGGTCATAGCAGGGAGACCAATCACAGAGGAGATGGGGAGGATCATGAAATGTGCAGTCCCAGAAGACAGGCTACCCATCTGATTTAATGGGGCATGGACTACAGCCCCGAGCATGCCCCAGCAGCAAAGGGGGGAGAGGACTGGGAGCTCGGGAAAGGAAGGGGGTCTGACAAGTGACAGGAGTGAAAAGAGACCCACGAGAGGGAGACCCTGGCTTCACTACCAGAGAGAGAGCCACACTGCCCAGAAAGCTACCAGAGAACCACAGTGCCCAGAAAGCCACCAAACAGAGAGCCACACTGCCCAGAAAGCCAGCAGAGAGAGAGCCACACTGCCCAGAAAGCTACCGGAGAAAGAGAGTGGGGACCAAGTTACTGCTGGGCTACAGACGTGCTACACCATGGACCAGAGCTGCCTGTGGTGACCAAGTGTGAGCGTTCGTCCATGCCAGAGGGATCACCACTGCTATTTCACGGGGTCCATTGAGAGGGCCTGTTGGCTGTTATCCATTACTGCCCTCAGGGACTGAGCCTGTAGGAACTGCTTCTCTGCCTTTCTTTAGTTCTAATACTGCCTGCAGACCCTAATCACAGCCACAACAAGCTCCATTGTACTAGCCGGTGAAGATCTTGGACTATGGACTGCCCCTCCCCATAACTGTACTTGCCCAAGGCCCAGCTGTCATTATTTAAAGTGGTGTTCTACCACCTCCCATTCCTTTGAGTGCACTGAAAACCGCAAGGGAGCTGTTTTCCCTTTAGATACGTTTTAGAGTACAGTAGTGCTTATTGTTATTGATTTACCTATTCACAAGTTAATTTTTCTGCTATTGATATAGAGCTGCTAACATATAGGTATATTTGTCTTACCTTTATTACCAGAAAGCAGTTTTACTTTGCCTAGCAAGCTGTACTTAAATTGTAATTTCTGCAATTCCTTAATTATAGTCTAACAGTGTCCACCATTAAGCAGTATGTGTCCATTTATTACCTATATCCTACAGCCAGGTAAAGGTACTATATGCTGGTGTTACTACTTGCGTTTGTCCTGATTTATTCAACCAGGTGTGCCTGATGAGCTTGGAGTAGAGGTGCAGAACAGTGAACCCAAAATGACCAAGCGGCTCCTTTGGGGGTACCACTACATGTGGGGGCTGGTCCAGGATACTCTGTTCTACTAGCAACCTACAAAGACACCGCCCCAGGTAACATCAAGATGGATTCTGCTGCTGAGATCCAGTGGTGTGAGGAGGAAGATGGCCACTGGGAGTCAAGTTGGTAATCGACATCCCTGGGGAGGCCTGGACAGAAGAGCAGATCAGTCAAGTTGTGGAAGACACTAATCCCAGATCAGAAGGTGTGGGTGATCAATGTAAAACCAGAACATGGATCATCTTGTACTTATGCTCTGATACAGTGGAGGAGAGGGATCCCTGACAGTTTCTGTGGAGCTAATTTGCAACTAACTAATGATGTTGAGGCTCGCCTAATCCAGCTGAAGGCATCAGATGTAATCCCAGAAAGTTCAAGCCAAGCAGCCTCTTCAGAAAAAGCCACTTTACCGGCACCAGTAGCCATGATTGTGCCGGAAATCATTGCAGCCTTGGGAGATTTTGTGCCAGAAGGACATCCTAACATACACTGGGACCGGGTTTCAGAAGCGGAGAACCTTTTCAGGGAAACAGCTGGTGCCTCCTGGAGAAGAGGAGCATGAAACCTGGATGGTGCAGGCCATGAAGGCCCTGGAAGAGTGGGATGTTCCAGAAACCCAGAAGAAGCAGTGTATCAGTGAGTGCTTGAGAGGAGCTGCGGCATAAGCTATCAGAAATCTCAAGTTCAGTCAAACAACCTGCACAACTTATGACTAACTTTCCATTTTCCAGGAGGAGTTCAGACGAACAGAGAAGGCTGCAGAGTTGATTTATCAATTTCAGCATGCTATGCCAGGGTGAGGCACTGTCCGAATATATCCAGCAACTGAACAAAATTGTATTAAAGAAGGGAATGGAACCTTCAGCTATAGATCAAGCTAGTATGCAGCAGATTCTGAAGGGTACCCTATGCTCTGATCCAGTTTGGCTCAAGCTAAAGACTTCAGCCAATGTCTTGTCATTAAAGTATCCTGAGCTCATTAAGGTAGTGAGGGAAGGAGAGGTCATGTTTGAGGGCAAGAAAAATGTAACCAGGCCAATATCAGCATCTCTAGCTGACGTTGGGTTTGTGGGGGCAACAGAGCCAAGTTTGGAGATAGCCATCCTGAAATCCCAAGTGTCACAGATGATGGAAATGATGAATCTGTTAGCCTAAAAAATCACCACATTGTCTGGTGAAAGTACCATTAGGTCCAGCCAGTCTTCGACTCCTACTGTTGTCCCTACCAAGAAAACAGTGAATCAAGGGGCCTGTTTCAACTGTGGAAGAATGGGCAATACCAACGTGATTGTCCAAGCCCACCCAAGTCGGAAAGCCAATGGCAGAAACTAGCAGGAAACTTCAGAGGGCCCCAGTGAAGGAGCCAATCGTGCACCCATCTTTAGCAGTAAGCTCCAAAATCAAAGATGCAAAGAAACCACAGTGGAGGCCCAAACCCTTGCAGAGGGCCCCCACTACTGTCTCTGAGCAACCAGACAACCTGCTTTCATTGACCTCTGGTGCCTGGTCTCGGAAAGTCAGTGCACACCAGCCCTCCAGGGCCCAACTGAGGTACAATGAAGCCAGGAAGAGCATCAAGATAAGGGCAAAAATACAGACAGCAGGACAGACTAACCACTCTACTCCTGGCAAATTCTATGACAAACTAGTGGGACCTTCTCCCATTGTGCCAATTCCAGTGGAAGGCATCTATATAAAGGCCCTCCTAGACACTGGAGCACAAGTGGCACTGCTATACCAAGACTTTTACGACTGGCACCTCAGACACTTACCCCTGCAGAAATATGGGGTCTTGGAACCCAGACTTTCTCATATGTCCAGATACTTACTGGTCAAGTTGACCTTTGACCCCTCTGTGGCTGGACAAACAGAGACATTTGATACATTAGCCACTGTATGCCCTCGCTCGCCAGTAGCCAACAAGAGTTCCCTGATAGTAGGAACCAACACTGACCTCGTCAGGAGGCTACTCACTCCTCTTGTCTCGGAGTCTGACACCCTGACCAAAGGCATACGCCCTATGGTGGAACAAGTGTATCAGTGCTTAGTTCAAGAACAGAAAGCCCCAGCTAAAGCAGTAGGAAAGATATTAAACAGAAGTGAAAAGATACTACAACCTGGAGAGGTGCCATGTCTATATAAGTGTCCGCAACATCACAGACTCACCAGTGACACTGCGGGCCCGAATGCTGCTAGGACAAGTGAATCCAGCCACTCCAGTCCCACCATCTGATTTGGTGGGGAGCAAAAGATAGGGTTCCTTTGGAGACATTCTACCTGCAAACCACCCCACTCCCACCTGACTGGGAGGAAGAAAATCAAAGCCCAGCTCCAGATATGGCAGGAGATGCTCTCGAAGAGTGAATTTAACATGGGGTGTGCAAAGAGTGCCCAACACCGGATTCACCTTCAAGAAGACAAACCATTCAGGGAGAGTTGGATGGATCCCACTGAGTGATCTGGAAAAACTCCATGAACTAGCAGAGCTAAATAGAGCAGGCATCATCCAAGAGTGAAGGAGACCTTATGCCTCTCCCATAGTGGTGGTGCAGAAGAAGAATGGTTCGCTGAGACTATGTATTGACTACCAAACACTTAACCAGAGAACTATCCCTGACCAGTACACCACTCCAAGAATAGAACATGCCTTACAGAGCATGTCAGGGGCAAAACGGTTCAGTGTGCTGGACTTAAGTGGGTACTATCAAATCCCCATGCACCCTGAAGACAGGGAGAAGACAGCTTCCATCACCCCACTGGGGTTCTTCGAGTTTTATAGGATGCCCCAGGTCTGTCTGGAGCTCCAGCAACATTTCAGAGATTTATGGAGACAACTGTAGGAGACATGAACCTGATCAAAGTATTGGCGTATCTAGACAACATTAGCGTCTTCAGCAAAACTCTTGAAGAACACTAGAAACATCTGGAGAAGGTCCTGAAGAGACTCCATGATGAGGGGTTGAAGTTGTCTGTAGAGAAGTGTCAGTTTTATCAGCCTTCAGTCAATTACCTTGGGCATGTTGTCTCTGCAGAAGGAATAGCTACTGACCCCCAGACTGTCACCTCCTGGCCAAGACCTACCAACGTAACTGAGCTTAGGTCATTCCTGGGGTTTTGCTCATACTACAGGAGTTACCGAAGAGTGAGGATGATGCCGACGATCTGGACTTAACGAAGCTGGTCAAACAACCCGGAGGGCCCAGGAAGCCTCGGGAGTCATTCCAAGGCCAGTGGACTGTGTGAGCAAGCCTTCCGTCAGCTAAAGTGGAGCTCAATAACTGCCCCCATTCTAGTCTATGCTGATCGCGCTAAAACATATGAGCTGCACGTCGATGCCAGGGGGTTGGGGGGGGGGGTGTTGTATCAAGAGCATAAAAGACACCTGTGGCCTGTTGCCTATGTGAGCAGAAGTCTTACACCCCCTGAGAAGAACAATCCTACCCACTTGGCTCTGAAGTGGACAAGCTAAAAAAACTTCTTGTATGGTGCAGCCTTCGTAGTGAAAACTGACAACAACCTGCTGAAATATATCTTTACCACACCAAGCTGGATGCCACCAGGCAAAGGTGGTTGGCTGCCCTATCAGAGTTCTGTTTCAGCTTAAAGTACCATTTGGGGTCAGGAACCGGGATTCTGAGGAGACCCTATGACTCAAGGGCTTCCTCCGAAAATTGAACTCAATTGGCTCCAGAAGGGATACATGCCTTGTGCCAAGGAGCTGAATATCGGGCCAGAGGAACAACTGGGGCCGAAGGCATCGAAGTCTCAATGGCAGGTGTTCCCAACTACTACTGTAACTAACGAAAGGACCAGATGGAGGATGTCCTCTGTAGTTTGACACCAAAGGCCTTGGATGTTCAATGTCCAGATCTCCTGCTGACAAACTCTTCAAATGAGGCACAATTAGCACACAAGGAATGGGATCGACTGCAATTACGCAATGGGGTGGTCTACCGAAGGGGCCCCTCAGATGATCCTGAAGACAAGTGGCAGTTTTTCTTGCCAGGAAAGCATGAAGAGGCTGTGCTGACTGTCCTCCATGACAATCATGGTCACTTAGGGTCTTAAAGGACGTTCAGACTAGCGAGAGACTGCTTCTATTGGCCTTGCATGCAGGCTGAAGTCGAGGGGTACTGTCATGCTTGCCCCAATAGGTCATCTTCAAAGTCAAGGACCAATGGAAGTGGTGTGCATTGACTTTCTGTCACTGGAACCTGATTCGAGTGAACAGGGAAATGTCCTGGTGGTAACCGACCAAATTCTGGTAGAGAAGTTCTTTATCCACTATAGTCTGCCTCAACGTATTCTCAAGGAAGAGACTTGGAGAGTAGACTCATTAAGAGACTCTTAGACCTGTTAGGTATTCAGAAGTCAAGAACAACCCCCTACCATCCTCAAGGGGATCCTCAGCCAGAAAGATTTAATTGCACCCTCTTAGATATGCTTGGAACCCTTACCTCAGAAAAGAAACAACATTGGAACAGGCACATTGCAGCCATTGTGCATGCCTACAATAACACTGAAAATGATGCCACAGGCTATTCACCATACATGGTGATGTTTGGGAGGGAAGCTCGACTGCCAGTTGACTTAGCATTTGGCAGCTCTTTAGATCACACCAAGGATATATGGGCTACCTGAGGAAGAGTCTGAAAGCAGCATATGAAAAGACCCAGGTTGCCTCTCAGACACTCAGGGGAAGCAAAACAAAAGAAACTTTGACCTGAAGGTGAGGAACACACAGGACCAATAAAGACCTGGCACCGAAATCACCTACTGCCGCTATTAGAAGCAGTTCATGTACTGTACCTCAACAACCTGATCCACAGTCTTCACTGAGAGATCTTGCCAAGTACTTAGGTCTCAACCTCTGCTACCAAGTGCAGATGAAGAGGACAGTAAGTAAGAAGAAATGGGCATGGATTGGCTGTGGCCGTCTACAATGTCAGAGGCTGCTACTCCCTTTCCTTCAAGAGAAGCAGATACTGAAACCTTCAGGCCTGAGACTCCAGAGTTCATTCCACATAGCCAAGCTCTGCTAAATCAAGAAGATCCTCAAACTCCCCTGACTGCAGAGGACACAGAAGCTCTTCAACCTGCTATAGTGGAAGAAGATAAGTCAGTTGTATCCCAAGCACCTTAGCTTAAAGAGCGAAGAGAAAAGTGAACAATTCGTCCCCCTAAAAGAATGACTTACAATACAGTTGTGTCCAAAATTATTCAACCCCCACTGAAATTGAGTGTTTTGGCCAGTTTGACATTGCTTTTGATCATTCAGTCATCTTGCTTACATTTACATTAAAGAGGCACTTGTAGGTCAGACAAATATAACATAACAGTTATAATGAAATAACCACAAATGTCTTTTCTGTGCTCACAGCATTATCAGTTTTATTCAACCCCCAAGTGACATTCAATCTTAGTACTTAGTACAGCATCCTTTTACAGTTATAACAGCTTTTAAACGTGAAGCATAGCTTGACACAAGTGTCTTGCAGCGATCTACGGGTATCTTCGCCCATTCTTCATGGGCAAAGGCCTCCAGTTCAGTCACATTCTTAGGCTTGCGCACTGCAACTGCTTTCTTTAAGTCCCACCAGAGGTTCTCAATCGGATTTAAGTCTGGTGACTGCGATGGCCACTCCAAAATGTTCCAGCCTTTCCTCTGCAACCATGCTCTAGTGGACTTGGAGGTATGCTTGGGATCATTGTCCTGTTGAAAGGTCCAACGTCTCCCAAGCCTCAGGTGTGTGACGGACTGCATCACGTTTCCATCCAATATCTCCTGGTACTGAAGAGAATTCATGGTACCTTGCACACGCTGAAGCTTCCCTGTACCTGCAGAAGCAAAACAGCCCCAAAGCATGATTGACCCTCCACCATGCTTCACAGTAGGCAAGGTGTTCTTTTCATCATAGGCCTTGTTCTTCCTCCTCCAAACATAGCGTTGATCCATGGGCCCAAACAGTTCTAATTTTGTTTCATCAGTCCACAGAACACTATCCCACAACTTTTGTGGTTTGTCCACATGGCTTTTGGCATACTGCAGTCGACTCTTCTTATTCTTTGGAGACAGCAAGGGGGTACGCCTGGGAGTTCTGGCACGGAGGCCTTCATTACGCAGTGTGCGTCTTATTGTCTGGGCTGAAACTTCTGTACCCACATCTGACAAATCTTTTCTCAGTTCCTCAGCAGTCACACGGGGACTTCTCTCCACTCTACGCTTCAGGTAGCGCACAGCAGTCGAAGTCAGCATCTTCTTTCTGCCACGACCAGGTAGCGTTTCAACAGTGCCCTTTGCCTTGAATTTGCGAATGATGCTTCCTAAGGTGTCTCTTGGTATGTTTAACATCTTTGCAATCTTCTTATAGCCATTGCCCTTCCTGTGAAGAGAAATCACCTCTTCTCTTGTCTTCCTGGACCATTCTCTTGCCTTCACCATGTTTGTAACCACACCAGTAAATGTCTAGAAGGAGCTGAGTATCACAGTCATTTTAAAGCTGCCTAATTGGTGCTTATTATGCTTGATTGCTGCTCGGTGACATCCACAGGTGTTTTCAATACCTGATGGAAAGCACCTGTATGAACCTCTGTTCTTCAGAGTGGTAGTCTTTAAGGGGTTGAATAATTGTGGCAATGAAGAAACCACATAAGAACCATTTACTACTGTATTACATAAACAATTGATGTCATTTTAGTTGCATTTGGGTAGTTACAACGTCCTTGTAGGATTTGATTCTGAATACAATTCCAAATGTACACTATAGTCCCTAAACCCCTTTACAGCATTGGGGGTTGAATAATTTTGGACACAACTGTACTTTAGGTGAAAGTTCTGAAGAAGCTATGTTCACCTCTCAAAGAAAACACAACACACCAACCCTTCCCACTGCAGATTTAGTGGAGGGCGACTCAAACTCACCCCATCTAGTTGTGCCATCTCAATATTGGTAGCTTGTGGGCAAGACAACCTCCCCTCTAATGATAAATGGTGGGAGGTTCCCCTGCCTGATTCATATATACATGCCAATTGCTTGTTTTCATACATGTACTAACTTGCTTTTTCTTCCAATGTATTTGATAGCATGTAACAGGTTGTGGATATTATATGCATATGGACTCTTCCCTTCCTTTGAGGACCAAGGGTTCTTTGGTGGGGGGACTGTGTAGCGGCTGCTGCCTCCGCCTGCCCTCTTTTTTTCCCCTCTCCTCCCATGCTGTGGGGAGGTGGCAGCGGGCTCCTCTCCCCCCAAGTCAGACCATGGCGGGGGACTGGAGAGGCTGTTTGGCCCTGTGAAAAGGGAGAGAGAGAGACGCTGCAGGCTTCCCCCCCCCCACCACACACACACACTGTCACAGGGGAAAAGAGCGGCACTTACCAGGATCCCTGCTTGCTCTGTCCCCTCCCTATTGTAGTCCCTAGAAGACATGCTACCCATTGTATTTAATGGGGCATGGACTACAGCCTCCAGCATGCCCCAACAGCAAAGGGAGGAGAGGACTGGGAGCCTTGGAAAGGAAGGGGACCTGGCAAGTGACAGGAGGGAGAAGAGACCCACGAGAGGAAGAGCCTGGCTGCACTGATAGAGAGAGAGCCACACTGTCCAGAAAGCCACCAGAGAGAGAGCCATGCCACTCAGAAAGCCACTGGAGAGAGTGGAGACAGTTACTGCCAAGCTACAGACGTGCTACACCATGGACCAGAGCTGCCTAGGTTGACCAAGTGTGAGCGTTCGTCCATGCCAGATGGATTTCCACTGCTATTTCAATGGGTCCATTGAGACGGCCTGTTGGCCATTATCCATTACTGCTCTCAGGTACTGAGCCTGTTGGAACTGCCGCTCTGCCTTTTTTTAGTTCCAATACTGCTTTCAGACCCTAACCATGGCCGCAACAAGCTTCATTATACTAGCTGGTGAAGTTCCAGGACTAAAGACTGACCCTCCCGCTAACTGTACTTATCTAAGGCCCAGTTGTTATTTAAAGTGATATTCTACCACCTCCCATTCCTTTGAGTACAGTAAAAACTGCTAGGGAGCTGTTATCTCTTTAGATTAGTTTTAGAGTACAGTAGGGCTTATTGTTATTGATTTACCTATTCACGTGTTCATTTTCCTGCTACTGATATAGAGCTGCTTACATACAGATATATTTATCTTACCAAAGAGCAGCTTTACTTTGCATAGCAAGCTGCACTTAAATTGGCATTTCTGCAATCTCTTAATTATAGTCTAACAGTGTCTACCACTAAGCAGGTGTGTGTCCGTTTGTTATGTCCTACAGCCAGGGAAAGGTACTATGCACTGGTGTTACTTGTGTTTGTAGTGATTTATTCAACCAGGTGTGCTTGAGGGGCTGAGGGTGTTCTTGTTGGAGCGCAGAACAGCGAACCCAAAATTACCAACTGGATCCTTTGGGGGTAGCGCTACATAGTTTATAAGAAAGTGCTTTTAGTACTGTATGGCAAGAGTGTTTCTGTTAGGGCAAGAAATGGAGAAGGGGTTTTACACAGACACTCCAGTGCCAAAGATTTTGGCAATGACCAAGGTTCAAGGTTTTCCCCGTGCATGCTTATTTGGGGCTCTCATGTGCTGTCCTATAGTGAACAGATCTTCTCTTGGTCTGGCCAAAAAAAATCTGTTGGGTGGGTTTCTAAATAACAAATGAGAGCTTCCTCATCTATGCGAAGCTTACAGCCGTATACAAATGTTGTTATATATTTTACTGGACATGTACATCTACTGGACAGTGTGTATCTGGTATGCTTTCTGTACACTCCTATGTATGAGTATATTCAGGCTGGAAGTGGACAGTATTCTGCAGATGTAGCTCAACTAGATGAACTATGCAGTATCTCTAGCGCAATCATTCAGACATATGTGAATACAGGGTAGATATTGTGATGTTAACCAAAGTATTTATGAGTGTCAATATTTGTCCAATAATCACTTGTGCTTTTCTTATTTGTACTGCAAAACCCGTTTAGCTGCATTTTCCAGGAATCCTTCCGAAAGGATGATGATATAATTTCCAGCGATGTGAAAGACACAGGTTAGGCAGGTAGACATGGACATTGTGGATATGTTGAGACATCTAGTGGCACCTGGGAGCAATGCATCAGAATTCTCCCAAGGAATTACAATGGGGTCCTAACACCTTGCTACAAACGGACCTTGCATTGTACTGCAAGGTCCACTTTAAATTCAAGTTTAAACTATGTTCAAAGCATTTTCTAGACTTGACTGTCTTTACTGAGTTTTGCAGAAATTGTGTTTTTTTTATTTGCTTGGGTACTTTTAAAAGAACAGCAGACAGCCTCTCCAAGGTAATACAAGAAGGTGTATACTTCAGCTGATATTTAAAGAAAGCCAGAACACTGAAATCAAGGAATACAGTCTACAGAATATAAACCATGAAGGACATTAATATGAGAGAAGGAAAAAGACTACTAAAAGTGGTGTATGATCTATATCACAGGTCTCCAATCCTTTTAAATAAAGGGCCAGTTTACTGTTTTTCAGACTGTAGGGGAGGCCAGACTGTAGCCAGTGGGAGCAGAAAATGCCTCAGAATCAGTGGGAGTAGACAATGTCTTCGTGGTCAATGGGAGTAAAAAAATTACACAGCACCTGTGGTCAACAGGAGGAATAGTGCCCCATCGTTGGTATTAGTTAGAGATGAGCGAAGTATTCAAAAATTCGATTCGACTGATTCGGCGAATTCGTGGACAATATTCGATTCGAGTCGAATATATTCGCTGTGAATTTAACTTAAAAAAGGGTGTTTCTAGGCTTCAGAGAGACGTAATATTAGTGCAGAACACTGTACCTTTAATTTAAATGCCCTTGGAGTCTGCTGGGGAAGAGAAATAATACTGTCAGTCAGTATGACATGCAGATGAGTGCCGTCGATCTTAGAATCACCGCACACTTCACTCATTTGGCCAGTCACGGGGCCAAAACCAGTGTTTGGAGCCACAGTGTGGCGGTGGAGGCAGCAGCAATGGGAGGCCATACAGCAACCTATGACAAAATGGAAACCAGCAGGAGTGTGAGGAGACCTGAAAGTGGCACATGGCAGAGTGGGAGCAATGGGAGGCGGTACAGGGACCCATGTCACACTGTGGACCCAGCAGCAGCGTGACCAGGCGGTACGGGGGCCCATGGCAGATTACAGGCCTGGCAGCAGCAATGGGAGGCCCGTAATCTGCCAGCACCCTATGACAAAAAATGGAACACACCAGCAGTGTGTGAGGAGACCTGAAAGTGGCACATGGCAGAGTGTGGCGATGGAGACAGCAGCAATGGGAGGCCGTACAGGGACCCATGACAGACTCTGGACTTGGCAGCAGCATGAGGAGGCGGTATAGGGGCCCATGGCAGATTAGGTGCCTGGCAGCAGCTATGGGAGGCCCGTAATCTGCCAGCACCCTATGTCAAAAAATTCAACACACCAGCAGTGTGAGGAGACCTGAAAGTGGCACATGGCAGAGTGTGGCGATGGAGACAGCAGCAATGGGAGGCCGTACAGGGACCCATGACAGACTCTGGACTTGGCAGCAGCATGAGGAGGCGGTATAGGGGCCCATGGCAGATTAGGGGCCTGGCAGCAGCTATGGGAGGCCCGTAATCTGCCAGCACCCTATGTCAAAAAATTGAACACACCAGCAGTGTGAGGAGACCTGAAAGTGGCACATGGCAGAGTGTGGCGATGGAGACAGCAGCAATGGGAGGCCGTACAGGGACCCATGAGAGACTCTGGACTTGGCAGCAGCATGAGGAGGCGGTATAGGGGCCCATGGCAGATTAGGGGCCTGGCAGCAGCTATGGGAGGCCCGTAATCTGCCAGCACCCTATGACAAAAAATGGAACACACCAGCAGTGTGAGGAGACCTGAAAGTGGCACATGTTTGGGGCATGATTCATGGCAGATTTAGTCAGTTGTGTCAGGAACTGGTGGTTTGAAATCCAGACTAATCCACGCCTGATTCATTTTCACAAACGTGAGTCTCTCCACACTTTGGGTGGACAGTCGTGTCCTCCGCGGAGTTGCAATACCTCCTGCCGCACTAAACACGCGCTCCGATGCCACGCTACTGGCCGGGCATGACAGCCTTTCAAGGGCAAATTCAGCTAGTTGGGGCCAAAGGTCAAGTTTCGTTGCCCAGTAGTCAAGGGGATTGTCTACCTCGGTTGGCAGGGTGCTGTCCAAGTAGGCCTAAGCCTGTTGTTTGAGGTCCTGCTCCAGGTCCACCTGATGCTGCTGCTGCTGCTGCTGCGGCTGGTTATTAGTTTCCTCACTGCGCTGGTGAAGAAAGCTACTCATCATCGACTGCAGACTGAGGCAGCTGCTGCTGGTGGAGCTGCCACTGCTCCTACCACCCCACCCCTCCCCTGCTGCCATGGCAGCGGAACGCGAGCGCACAGGGCCCACAGTGTCTGAGGATGGACGTTGGCGCAGACAGGCAGAGACCAGCTGACTACATAGGTGGTTTTTATAGTACGTTATTTTGGCCTCCCTCTCAGCAGGTGTGAAAAAGGCCACCATTTTGGAACGGTAGCGAGGGTCCAACAAGGTGGACAGCCAAAAGTCATCCCTCTGTCTGATGGTTATTATTCGGCTGTCGGTACGCAAGCAAGCGAGCATGCTATGGGCCATTTGTGCCAAGGAATGCGAGGGACTCCCTGCCTCCATCTCCACAGCATACTGCCACGGTGCGTCTGGGTCCTCTGTCTCCTCTTCCTCCTCCTCTACCAGATGCTCCTGCTCCTCCACTCCTGTCCGCTGAGTGGAAAAACCACCCATTTCACGCAATAATTCCTGAGCACCAATGTCCTCCTCTACCTCCTCCTCTTCTTCCTGTCCTGCCCCCACAGGGGTCATGTGGCGTTGAGATCTGTGCGCCACGTCTACCGCACCCTGACCAGCCATTATTAACAGCATTTGTTCCAGGACGTGCAACAGAGGAATGACGTCGTTCATCCCATAGTCCTGCCGACTCACGAATAGCGTGGCCTCCTCAAAGGGCCTGAGCAAGCGCAGGTGTCACGCATGAGCTGCCAATGGCTGACATCTAAGTTACACAGGGAGTACCTTTATCGGCTTTTAACATCAGGAAATCTGTGATGGCCTTTTGCTGTTCGTAAAGGCGGTCTAACATATGTAGGGTTGAATTCCACCTTGTTGCAACATCACAGCATGAGGAGTCGGTACGGGGGCCCATGGCAAATTACGGGCCTGGCAGCAGCAATGGGAGGCCCGTAATCTGCCAGCACCCTATGTCAAAAAATTCAACACACCAGCAGTGTGTGAGGAGACCTGAAAGTGGCACATGGCAGAGTGTGGCGATGGAGACAGCAGCAATGGGAGGCCGTACAGGGACCCATGAGAGACTCTGGACCTGGCAGCAGCATGAGGAGGCGGTATAGGGGCCCATGGCAGATTAGGGGCCTGGCAGCAGCTATAGGAGGCCCGTAATCTGCCAGCACCCTATGTCAAAAAATTCAACACACCAGCAGTGTGAGGAGACCTGAAAGTGGCACATGGCATGAGACACTGTGGACCTGGCAGCAGCATGAGGAGGCGGTACAGGGGCCCATGGCAGATTAGGGGCCTGGCAGCAGCTATGGGAGGCCCGTAATCTGCCAGCACCCTATGTCAAAAAATTCAACACACCAGCAGTGTGAAGAGACCTGAAAGTGGCACATGGCAGAGTGTGGCGATGGAGACAGCAGCAATGGGAGGCCGTACAGGGACCCATGACAGACTCTGGACTTGGCAGCAGCATGAGGAGGCGGTATAGGGGCCCATGGCAGATTAGGGGCCTGGCAGCAGCTATGGGAGGCCCGTAATCTGCCAGCACCCTATGTCAAAAAATTCAACACACCAGCAGTGTGTGAGGAGACCTGAAAGTGGCACATGGCAGAGTGTGGCGATGGAGACAGCAGCAATGGGAGGCCGTACAGGGACCCATGACAGACTCTGGACTTGGCAGCAGCATGAGGAGGCGGTATAGGGGCCCATGGCAGATTAGGGGCCTGGCAGCAGCTATGGGAGGCCCGTAATCTGCCAGCACCCTATGTCAAAAAATTCAACACACCAGCAGTGTGTGAGGAGACCTGAAAGTGGCACATGGCAGAGTGTGGCGATGGAGACAGCAGCAATGGGAGGCCGTACAGGGACCCATGAGAGACTCTGGACCTGGCAGCAGCATGAGGAGGCGGTATATAGGGGCCCATGGCAGATTAGGGGCCTGGCAGCAGCTATGGGAGGCCCGTAATCTGCCAGCACCCTATGTCCAAAAATTCAACACACCAGCAGTGTGTGAGGAGACCTGAAAGTGGCACATGGCAGAGTGTGGCGATAGAGACAGCAGCAATGGGAGGCCGTACAGGGACCCATGAGAGACTCTGGACCTGGCAGCAGCATGAGGAGGCGGTATATAGGGGCCCATGGCAGATTAGGGGCCTGGCAGCAGCTATGGGAGGCCCGTAATCTGCCAGCACCCTATGTCCAAAAATTCAACACACCAGCAGTGTGTGAGGAGACCTGAAAGTGGCACATGGCAGAGTGTGGCGATGGAGACAGCAGCAATGGGAGGCCGTACAGGGACCCATGACAGATTCTGGACTTGGCAGCAGCATGAGGAGGCGGTATAGGGGCCCATGGCAGATTAGGGGCCTGGCAGCAGCTATGGGAGGCCCGTAATCTGCCAGCACCCTATGTCAAAAAATTCAACACACCAGCAGTGTGAGGAGACCTGAAAGTGGCACATGGCATGAGAGACTGTGGACCTGGCAGCAGCATGAGGAGGCGGTATAGGGGCCCATGGCAGATTAGGGGCCTGGCAGCAGCTATGGGAGGCCCGTAATCTGCCAGCACCCTATGTCAAAAAATTCAACACACCAGCAGTGTGTGAGGAGACCTGAAAGTGGCACATGGCAGAGTGTGGCGATGGAGACAGCAGCAATGGGAGGCCGTACAGGGACCCATGAGAGACTCTGGACCTGGCAGCAGCATGAGGAGGTGGTATAGGGGCCCATGGCAGATTAGGTGCCTGGCAGCAGCTATAGGAGGCCCGTAATCTGCCAGCACCCTATGTCAAAAAATTCAACACACCAGCAGTGTGTGAGGAGACCTGAAAGTGGCACATGGCAGAGTGTGGCGATGGAGACAGCAGCAATGGGAGGCCGTACAGGGACCCATGACAGACTCTGGACTTGGCAGCAGCATGAGGAGGCGGTATAGGGGCCCATGGCAGATTAGGGGCCTGGCAGCAGCTATGGGAGGCCCGTAATCTGCCAGCACCCTATGTCAAAAAATTCAACACACCAGCAGTGTGTGAGGAGACCTGAAAGTGGCACATGGCAGAGTGTGGCGATGGAGACAGCAGCAATGGGAGGCCGTACAGGGACCCATGACAGACTCTGGACTTGGCAGCAGCATGAGGAGGCGGTATAGGGGCCCATGGCAGATTAGGGGCCTGGCAGCAGCTATGGGAGGCCCGTAATCTGCCAGCACCCTATGTCAAAAAATTCAACACACCAGCAGTGTGTGAGGAGACCTGAAAGTGGCACATGGCAGAGTGTGGCGATGGAGACAGCAGCAATGGGAGGCCGTACAGGGACCCATGAGAGACTCTGGACCTGGCAGCAGCATGAGGAGGCGGTATATAGGGGCCCATGGCAGATTAGGGGCCTGGCAGCAGCTATGGGAGGCCCGTAATCTGCCAGCACCCTATGTCCAAAAATTCAACACACCAGCAGTGTGTGAGGAGACCTGAAAGTGGCACATGGCAGAGTGTGGCGATAGAGACAGCAGCAATGGGAGGCCGTACAGGGACCCATGAGAGACTCTGGACCTGGCAGCAGCATGAGGAGGCGGTATATAGGGGCCCATGGCAGATTAGGGGCCTGGCAGCAGCTATGGGAGGCCCGTAATCTGCCAGCACCCTATGTCCAAAAATTCAACACACCAGCAGTGTGTGAGGAGACCTGAAAGTGGCACATGGCAGAGTGTGGCGATGGAGACAGCAGCAATGGGAGGCCGTACAGGGACCCATGACAGATTCTGGACTTGGCAGCAGCATGAGGAGGCGGTATAGGGGCCCATGGCAGATTAGGGGCCTGGCAGCAGCTATGGGAGGCCCGTAATCTGCCAGCACCCTATGTCAAAAAATTCAACACACCAGCAGTGTGAGGAGACCTGAAAGTGGCACATGGCATGAGAGACTGTGGACCTGGCAGCAGCATGAGGAGGCGGTATAGGGGCCCATGGCAGATTAGGGGCCTGGCAGCAGCTATGGGAGGCCCGTAATCTGCCAGCACCCTATGTCAAAAAATTCAACACACCAGCAGTGTGTGAGGAGACCTGAAAGTGGCACATGGCAGAGTGTGGCGATGGAGACAGCAGCAATGGGAGGCCGTACAGGGACCCATGAGAGACTCTGGACCTGGCAGCAGCATGAGGAGGTGGTATAGGGGCCCATGGCAGATTAGGTGCCTGGCAGCAGCTATAGGAGGCCCGTAATCTGCCAGCACCCTATGTCAAAAAATTCAACACACCAGCAGTGTGAGGAGACCTGAAAGTGGCACATGGCATGAGACACTGTGGACCTGGCAGCAGCATGAGGAGGCGGTACAGGGGCCCATGGCAGATTAGGGGCCTGGCAGCAGCTATGGGAGGCCCGTAATCTGCCAGCACCCTATGTCAAAAAATTCAACACACCAGCAGTGTGTGAGGAGACCTGAAAGTGGCACATGGCAGAGTGTGGCGATGGAGACAGCAGCAATGGGAGGCCGTACAGGGACCCATGAGAGACTCTGGACTTGGCAGCAGCATGAGGAGGCGGTATAGGGGCCCATGGCAGATTAGGGGCCTGGCAGCAGCTATGGGAGGCCCGTAATCTGCCAGCACCCTATGTCAAAAAATTCAACACACCAGCAGTGTGTGAGGAGACCTGAAAGTGGCACATGGCAGAGTGTGGCGATGGAGACAGCAGCAATGGGAGGCCGTACAGGGACCATTGAGAGACTCTGGACCTGGCAGCAGCATGAGGAGGCGGTATATAGGGGCCCATGGCAGATTAGGGGCCTGGCAGCAGCTATGGGAGGCCCGTAATCTGCCAGCACCCTATGTCCAAAAATTCAACACACCAGCAGTGTGTGAGGAGACCTGAAAGTGGCACATGGCAGAGTGTGGCGATGGAGACAGCAGCAATGGGAGGCCGTACAGGGACCCATGAGAGACTGTGGACCTGGCAGCAGCATGAGGAGGCGGTATATAGGGGCCCATGGCAGATTAGGGGCCTGGCAGCAGCTATGGGAGGCCCGTAATCTGCCAGCACCCTATGTCAAAAAATTCAACACACCAGCAGTGTGTGAGGAGACCTGAAAGTGGCACATGGCAGAGTGTGGCGATGGAGACAGCAGCAATGGGAGGCCGTACAGGGACCCATGACAGACTCTGGACTTGGCAGCAGCATGAGGAGGCGGTATAGGGGCCCATGGCAGATTAGGGGCCTGGCAGCAGCTATGGGAGGCCCGTAATCTGCCAGCACCCTATGTCAAAAAATTCAACACACCAGCAGTGTGTGAGGAGACCTGAAAGTGGCACATGGCAGAGTGTGGCGATGGAGACAGCAGCAATGGGAGGCCGTACAGGGACCCATGAGAGACTCTGGACCTGGCAGCAGCATGAGGAGGCGGTATAGGGGCCCATGGCAGATTAGGGGCCTGGCAGCAGCTATAGGAGGCCCGTAATCTGCCAGCACCCTATGTCAAAAAATTCAACACACCAGCAGTGTGAGGAGACCTGAAAGTGGCACATGGCATGAGACACTGTGGACCTGGCAGCAGCATGAGGAGGCGGTACAGGGACCCATGGCAGATTAGGGGCCTGGCAGCAGCTATGGGAGGCCCGTAATCTGCCAGCACCCTATGTCAACAAATTCAACACACCAGCAGTGTGAAGAGACCTGAAAGTGGCACATGGCAGAGTGTGGCGATGGAGACAGCAGCAATGGGAGGCCGTACAGGGACCCATGACAGACTCTGGACTTGGCAGCAGCATGAGGAGGCGGTATAGGGGCCCATGGCAGATTAGGGGCCTGGCAGCAGCTATGGGAGGCCCGTAATCTGCCAGCACCCTATGTCAAAAAATTCAACACACCAGCAGTGTGTGAGGAGACCTGAAAGTGGCACATGGCAGAGTGTGGCGATGGAGACAGCAGCAATGGGAGGCCGTACAGGGACCCATGACAGACTCTGGACTTGGCAGCAGCATGAGGAGGCGGTATAGGGGCCCATGGCAGATTAGGGGCCTGGCAGCAGCTATGGGAGGCCCGTAATCTGCCAGCACCCTATGTCAAAAAATTCAACACACCAGCAGTGTGTGAGGAGACCTGAAAGTGGCACATGGCAGAGTGTGGCGATGGAGACAGCAGCAATGGGAGGCCGTACAGGGACCCATGAGAGACTCTGGACCTGGCAGCAGCATGAGGAGGCGGTATATAGGGGCCCATGGCAGATTAGGGGCTTGGCAGCAGCTATGGGAGGCCCGTAATCTGCCAGCACCCTATGTCCAAAAATTCAACACACCAGCAGTGTGTGAGGAGACCTGAAAGTGGCACATGGCAGAGTGTGGCGATGGAGACAGCAGCAATGGGAGGCCGTACAGGGACCCATGAGAGACTCTGGACCTGGCAGCAGCATGAGGAGGCGGTATATAGGGGCCCATGGCAGATTAGGGGCCTGGCAGCAGCTATGGGAGGCCCGTAATCTGCCAGCACCCTATGTCAAAAAATTCAACACACCTGCAGTGTGTGAGGAGACCTGAAAGTGGCACATGGCAGAGTGTGGCGATGGAGACAGCAGCAATGGGAGGCCGTACAGGGACCCATGAGAGACTCTGGACTTGGCAGCAGCATGAGGAGGCGGTATATAGGGGCCCATGGCAGATTAGGGGCCTGGCAGCAGCTATGGGAGGCCCGTAATCTGCCAGCACCCTATGACAAAAATTGGAACACACCAGCAGTGTGTGAGGAGACCTGAAAGTGGCACATGGCAGAGTGTGGCGATGGAGACAACCCACCGACTGTTTTGCTCGCTGCCAAGCTGCCACCCTCTTCTCCTGATGATGCGGAAGCAATAGCCTGATGACGACGAGGCTGCCAAGTGCGATCAGCCTCATCATCATCAATTAGGGTCTCCGCCTCACTACTAGCCTCCTCGGCTGCGTGTGGGTCAGGAGACAGACCTGTCTCTAGACCGGCTACCGAGCCACTCTCCTCGCCACTACTTCTTCGCCTGGCTGCTGAAGAGGCGGATGTCTCCCCCCGTTCCTGACCGCCCTCTGTTAGCTCTTCCTCACTGTACTGGATGACACCGGGAGCACTAGCCTCTGGCTGCGAATAGTGCTGCCTCGACCCCTTCCTCTGCTGCCACGTCTGCTCGCTCCTAAAACATTGCCTCCTCTGCCACTCCTCTGCATGTTGTCTGACATACTCTTTAATTAAACGATTCTGTGTCCCTGAGTATCAATTCTGTGTCCCTGAGTAACGTTTCTGTGGCCCTAAGTAACAGTTCTGTGGCCCTCAGTAACAATTCTGTGTCCCTCAGTAACAATTCTGTGTCCCTCAGTAACAATTCTGTGTCCCTCAGTAACAATTCTGTGTCTGTCCCTGAGTAACAATTCTGTGTCTGTCCCTGAGTAACAATTCTGTGTCCCTGAGTAACGTTTCTGTGGCCCTAAGTAACAGTTCTGTGGCCCTCAGTAACAATTCTGTCTGTCCCTGAGTAACAATTCTGTGTCTGTCCCTGAGTAACAATTCTGTGTCCCTCAGTAACAATTCTGTGTCCCTCAGTAAAAATTCTGTGTCCCTCAGTAACAATTCTGTGTCCCTCAGTAACAATTCTGTGTCCCTGAGTAACAATTCTGTGTCCCTCAGTAACAATTCTGTGTCCCTGAGTAACAATTCTGTGTCTGTCCCTGAGTAAGGATTCTGTGTCTGTCCCTGAGTAACAATTCTGTGGCCCTAAGTAACGGTTCTGTGGCCCTCAGTAACAATTCTGTGTCCCTGAGTAACGTTTCTGTGGCCCTAAGTAACGGTTCTGTGGCCCTCAGTAACAATTCTGTGTCCCTGAGTAACAATTCTGTGTCTGTCCCTGAGTAACAATTCTGTGGCCCTAAGTAACGGTTCTGTGGCCCTCAGTAACAATTCTGTGTCCCTGAGTAACAATTCTGTGGCCCTAAGTAATGGTTCTGTGGCCCTCAGTAACAATTCTGTGTCCCTGAGTAACAATTCTGTGTCTGTCCCTGAGTAACAATTCTGTGGCCCTAAGTAACGGTTCTGTGGCCCTCAGTAACAATTCTGTGTCCCTAAGTAACAATTCTGTGGCCCTAAGTAACGGTTCTGTGGCCCTCAGTAACAATTCTGTGTCCCTGAGTAACAATTCTGTGTCTGTCCCTGAGTAACAATTCTGTGGCCCTAAGTAACGGTTCTGTGGCCCTCAGTAACAATTCTGTGTCCCTGAGTAACAATTCTGTGGCCCTAAGTAACGGTTCTGTGGCCCTCAGTAACAATTCTGTGTCCCTGAGTAACGTTTCTGTGGCCCTAAGTAACGGTTCTGTTGCCCTCAGTAACAATTCTGTGTCCCTGAGTAACAATTCTGTGTCTGTCCCTGAGTAACAATTCTGTGGCCCTAAGTAACGGTTCTGTGGCCCTCAGTAACAATTCTGTGTCCCTCAGTAACAATTCTGTGTCTGTCCCTGAGTAACAATTCTGTGGCCCTAAGTAACGGTTCTGTGGCCCTCAGTAACAATTCTGTGTCCCTGAGTAACGTTTCTGTGGCCCTAAGTAACAATTCTGTGGCCCTCAGTAACAATTCTGTGTCTGTCCCTGAGTAACAATTCTGTGGCCCTAAGTAACGGTTCTGTGGCCCTCAGTAACAATTCTGTGTCCCTGAGTAACAATTCTGTGTCTGTCCCTGAGTAACAATTCTGTGGCCCTAAGTAACGGTTCTGTGGCTCTCAGTAACAATTCTGTGTCCCTGAGTAACAATTCTGTGGCCCTAAGTAACGGTTCTGTGGCCCTCAGTAACAATTCTGTGTCCCTGAGTAACAATTCTGTGTCTGTCCCTGAGTAACAATTCTGTGGCCCTAAGTAACGGTTCTGTGGCCCTCAGTAACAATTCTGTGTCCCTGAGTAACAATTCTGTGGCCCTAAGTAACAGTTCTGTGGCCCTCAGTAACAATTCTGTGTCCCTCAGTAACAATTCTGTGTCTGTCCCTGAGTAACAATTCTGTGGCCCTAACTAACGTTTCTGTGGCCCTAAGTAACAGTTCTGTGGCCCTCAGTAACAATTCTGTGTCCCTGAGTAACGTTTCTGTGGCCCTAAGTAACAATTCTGTGGCCCTCAGTAACAATTCTGTGTCTGTCCCTGAGTAACAATTCTGTGGCCCTAACTAACGTTTCTGTGGCCCTAAGTAACAGTTCTGTGGCCCTCAGTAACAATTCTGTGGCCCTGAGTAACGTTTCTGTGGCCCTAAGTAACAATTCTGTGGCCCTCAGTAACAATTCTGTCTGTCCCTGAGTAACAATTCTGTGGCCCTAACTAGCGTTTCTGTGGCCCTAAGTAACGATTCTGTGGCCCTCACTAACAATTCTGTGTCCCTGAGTAATGTTTCTCTGTCCCTAAGTAACGTTTCTCTGTCCCTAAGTAACGTTTCTCTGTCCCCAAGTAACGTTTCTGTGGCCCTAACTCTGTCCCTAATACAGAGCGGTCTGCCTCTCTTGAATGACTGGAGGCAAATGAAGAATTCTAAAATGGCCGCCATTTATAGCTCGACCATTACACAGTGCTGGCTGGCTGGCTGCTGATTGGCTAATGCGATCACATGTCATTAAGGAATGCATTATGGGTCAGCGCTCCTTGTCTGCGCGCCTTCCCAATATTCGAAACGAATTCCACTTCGCCTACTTCGATTCGCTCATCTCTAGTATTAGTGTGTGTGTGTGTGTGTGTGTGTGTGGGGGGGGGGGGGGGTAGTGCCTTATCATTGTCAGTGGAAGGAATAGTGCTCAATGGTTGGTGTCAGTGGAAGGAAGAGTACCCTATTGTTGGTGTCAATAGAAGACACCATAGATAGATAGAGCCCCATCCCTGGAGTCAGTGGGGAGATGTGTCTCATTGCTGGTGTCAGTGAGAATAATACTGCCTCATCACTGGTGTCAGTGAGAGAACTAGTCCCAAGGGCCGAATAAAGGCAAGCAAAGGGTCACATCCAGTCTGTGGGCAACTGTTTGGAGACCACTGATCTACATCATGAGAGGGAAGGCTGAATGGCTTTATAAATGATAGCTTGGCAACCCAATGGTTGTTGTCAGTGGAAGAAATAGTGCCCCATTTTTGGAGTCAATGGAAGGAATAATGTCTCATTGTTGGAGTCAACGGATAAGTGCCCATCACTGGTGTCAGTGGGAGAAATACCACTTCATCGCTTGTGTCAGTGAGAAGAAGGTGTTCTAAGTGCCAATTAAAGGCAAGCAAAGGGCTGTACCCAACTATATCCAGCTTATGAACCACAGTTTAGAGACTACTGATCTACATCATGAGAGGGAAGGCTAAATGGCTTTGTAAATGCTAGCTTGGAGGTATCTAACATACAGTCAGGTCCATAAATATTGGGACATCAACACAATTCTAACATTTTTGGCTCTATACACCACCACAATGGATTTGAAATGAAACGAACAAGATGTGCTTTAACTGCAGACTGTCAGCTTTAATTTGAGGGTATTTACATCCAAATCAGGTGAACGGTGTAGGAATTACAACAGTTTGTATATGTGCCTCCCACTTGTTAAGGGACCAAAAATAATGGGACAATTGGCTTCTCAGCTGTTCCATGGCCAGGTGTGTGTTATTCCCTTATTATCCCAATTACAACGAGCAGATAAAAGGTCCAGAGTTCATTCCAAGTGTGCTATTTGCATTTGGAATCTGTTGCTGTCAACTCTCAAGATGAGATCCAAAGAGCTGTCACTCTCAGTGAAGCAAGCCATCATTAGGCTGAAAAAACAAAACAAACCCATCAGAGAGATAGCAAAAACATTAGGCGTGGCCAAAACAACTGTTTGGAACATTCTTAAAAAGAAAGAACGCACCGGTGAGCTCAGCAACACCAAAAGACCCGGAAGACCACGGAAAACAGCTGTGGTGGATGACCGAAGAATTCTTTCCCTGGTGAAGAAAACACCCTTAACAACAGTTGGCCAGATCAAGAACACTCTCCAGGAGGTAGGTGTATGTGTGTCAAAGTCAACAATCAAGAGAAGACTTCACCAGAGTGAATACAGAGGGTTCACCACAAGATGTAAACCATTGGTGAGCCTAAAAAACAGGAAGGCCAGATTAGAGTTTGCCAAACGACATCTAAAAAAGCCTTCACAGTTCTGGACCAACATCCTATGGACAGATGAGACCAAGATCAACTTGTACCAGAGTGATGGGAAGAGAAGAGTATAGAGAAGGAAAGGAACTGCTCATGATCCTAAGCATACCACCTCATCAGTGAAGCATGGTGGTGGTAGTGTCATGGCGTGGGCATGTATGGCTGCCAATGGAACTGGTTCTCTTGTATTTATTGATGATGTGACTGCTGACAAAAGCAGCAGGATGAATTCTGAAGTGTTTCGGGCATTATTATCTGCTCATATTCAGCCAAATGCTTCACAACTCATTGGACGCCGCTTCACAGTGCAGATGGGCACAGACCCAAAGCATACTGCAAAAGCAACGAAAGAGTTTTTTAAGGGAAAGAAGTGGAATGTTATGCAATGGCCAAGTCAATCACCTGACCTGAATCCGATTGAGCATGCATTTCACTTGCTGAAGACAAAACTGAAGGGAAATGCCCCAAGAACAAAGAGGAACTGAAGACAGTTGCAGTAGTGGTCTGGCAGAGCATCACCAGGGATGAAACCCAGCGTCTGGTGATGTCTATGCGTTCCAGACTTCAGGCTGTAATTGACTGCAAAGGATTTGCAGCCAAGTATTAAAAAGTGAGAGTTTGATTTATGATTATTATTCTGTCCCATTACTTTTGGTCCCTTTAAAAGTGGGAGGCACATATGCAAACTGTTGTAATTCCTACACTGTTCACCTGATTTGGATGTAAATACCCTCAAATTAAAGCTGACAGTCTGCAGTTAAAGCACATCTTGTTCGTTTTATTTCAAATCCATTGTGGTGGGGTATAGAGCCAAAAATGTTAAAATTGTGTCGATGTCCCAATATTTATGGACCTGACTGTACATCTTAAAGCATGCTGAAAGTGAAAATAAAGGAAATATACCTCAGAGTCATTTGAGTGCCAAACATGGAGTTCATGATGCCAGTCCTAAACTCTGTATATTTGGGGGAGGATTGGAGGAATTCCCCTTTCCCAAACACGTATCTCTATTGATCTAGTACTGTGCCCCGCTGTAGCTCTTTTCTTCACAGGCTACACTGAGAGCAAGCAGGAGACATTGGCTCCTGCGGCTGTCAGTCAAATCCTGTAAGGAGGGAGAAAGTGGCATGACCAAGCCACGCTGTGTATATCTATGGGCACACACAGTCTGGCTTAAGCATGCACCCACACATGTGCCACCATAGCACACAGCTTGCTATAGGGCACATGCAAAAGTGGAGGAATAGAGAGGAAGCTCCAGAAGAGGAGATACGTTGTTGCTCTATGCAGTACCATTACCCAGGGCAGGTGAGTAACCTCTTTATTTTAATAGAAAAATTGACTTTACAACCACTTTAACTGACAGAACGTGAGTGGAAATCTCCCCAATAGGGACACGAATGGTAGCAAAAACATGATTCTAACCCTTCTCCACTTTGCTGGAATTGGCCAATATGTCCAGGAGTATCAAATACCTGTGTCCCCCACTTAGTGGCATGACTTCATATATATACTAAGAAGCTCTTTGACAATATTTAGGTTTTTTTTTATATCTTTAGTTGTATGGGTCATATAATGATTGTGTTCAGGCAAGTACAAATGCAAAACCTTAGGCACATCTGGAAAAATGCACACAAAGACAGTCTTTGAGCTGTACGTAAGACCACTAAAATGTTAGCAAAATGAAAATTTTCTTTAAAAATAACACAGTTCCTAAGTGTAAGAAAACAACAAATTCAGCACTCATTTATACCTTATCCTCCATAATCTCCATCGTGTCAGCAGCCATCCATCTTCCTGACATGTACCTCTGCCCATTTGAATGTTCACCTTTACAGAGCTAAGCAAAAATTTATCTGCTCCCATACGACTTCAACCCAATTTTAACACAAATGCCAGCCAATTCTAACAGGTTGTTAGTCTCTGCTCTAGAATACACTCTTCTGGAGTAGACAAACTTAAGCCTTGTTTTAATATTAGTGCCTTTAGATTTTTTTGGCCAGCAATGGAGTTGTTCAGAAGAGGAAATGTAGTGCAACATGTCAGGAATAGCTGCGGTAGTCATTTAAACAATGTCTTTGAAGATGATCATTCCTTGTTACGCAGTCCACTAAATCTCTATCAGACACAAAAGTTCATGACCCTTTCATTTTCTACAAATAAAACAAAAATGAATCTTAGTGAAAATAAACTTCCAGCTCAAATTTATATTAAACAAGTTGACCGAGATGTTGGCCATCACCCAAGGTAGGATCAGCTCTCCGCTCCCTACTGCCATTAGAATGCCGCTTGGCTCCACCGTACAGAATCTTGGCCTGAAGATATTGCAGAGCTTCCAACATAATAAAAACCTGTGACTCATTACAGCTAACTAAATATGTATCCTGCAACCACTCCGTAGCTGAAATTTTGCAGCTAGGTTAAAAATAAGCTTTTAAAATTTACAGAACCAAAAAAACAGGACACAAATAATGACAAAAAGGGGAATGGAGATGAATGGGAGCACCAAATTTAGAATTGAGTTTGAAGTACTGTGTACGTCTGGAACATGGAATGTCCAGAAGTAAGTTCCAAAAATTGAAAACAAGGTGTAAGGAAGTGTCTGAGGAGGAAGGATTATACAAGAATATACCATATAGTGAGCAAGGGTAAAGGGGGTGCTGAATATATAATTGGGTGTAACAGAGGGG
The DNA here is from genome assembly GCF_062004578.1 of Staurois parvus. Lineage (NCBI taxonomy): Eukaryota > Metazoa > Chordata > Amphibia > Anura > Ranidae > Staurois > Staurois parvus. The sequence goes on from NW_028317982.1 coordinate 5,879,667, forward strand.
GGCAAGGAGGCTCACACTAGATGACAAGGCAATAGCATTATCTAAGAACAATACAGAAACTATTACAATGCCAAACTGTATTTCAATAGTGAACCATAATATTTTACATGCTAATACAAAATAAAAATGTATGTTCACAAATGCAAGATATCTGGCAAACAAAATGGAAGATCTAGAAAATATGTTACTTGAGTAGCATTTTGATTTGGTGGGAGTATTAGAAGCCTTATTGGACGACTGACATCATTGGATTGTTAACATCCAGAGATACACCGTGTTTCAGAGGGAGAGGATTAGTAGGAAAGGTGGAGAGGTGTGCCTGCTTTTTTTTTTTTTCACAAAGTTTTTTATTAAGAACAAATGGTATCAACAATAGCATTCCAGAATCTTGTTTAAGTGAAATCATCACAGCAAAGAAAGACAAAAGAGTTAGAAAAGAAAAATATGACACAAATAATTGGTTTACAGCAAATTACAATACAATCCGACTTCAACTGATACAATAGAAGAGAAATATTCAAGCTGTATTCTGTCAGAAAAGTAGGCCTGCCAAGCTACTGGTATAGGTACAATAAACAATCAATAATGTAGCTCATTTATCAGCTTTAATTTGCCAGATCTACAAATATAATGGGGCTGCAGAAGAAAAAAAGAAGAGGATGAGGAGAAAAGAAAAAGAAGGAAAGAAGAAGGAAACACACAAAAAAAAAAAACAATGAGCATGTGTATCACGTACCTGGAGATGGAGACCAATGAAGAGAGGGCTTCCCTTGCGGCTAAATTCCAGACACCCCTGAGAGTGGGACAGCAGGAGTCAGGCCCAAAGTGGCACAAGTCGCCTGTAGGAGTGCTTGCTGGTGGTCCACCCAGGAGCACAGCTGATGCATGGAGATGAGGTCTGCAGGCAGGTGGTGCCTGTGCGAGGTATGCAAGCCCTTCTGGGAAGAGAGGATTACTGAATAGCCGGTTCAAGCCAAGGTCAGGTACCAGGTGGGAATCAGAGCAGACGTAGTCAGATGGGATAGCCGAGGTCATACACAGAGGAGCGAGAGAGAGTATCCGTTAGCCAAGCCGAGGTCAGATCAGGGGTTAAGCAGAGTAGACAGTTCCAAGAGCAAGTCGAGTCGGTATCAGGAAATCACAGGTCACAATAACACAGGAAACAGGAACAAGGTATGGGGAGCTAGAGATCATCCAGCAACTAGAGGAAGTGATGAGCCTCCTTATAAAGGCCGTCTGGCACCAAACTGAGGCTGATGCATGCTTCTGCAGCAATGCAGGGTACTGGTAGAAATGGCAGATCTTCCAGAACTATTGCTGTGGACAGGACCCTGACAGTGTGTCAAGCAATTAGTCCTCCTCTCCCACAAGCAAATGACCTATCACGTTAAAAATGCCAAGGCCCCCCTACTGATAGTGTCCGGGGGATAACTGAGGAGGAGCATCCCCAGATACCCAAAGAAAGGCCATCTAGCAAGGTCAGTCAAACAAATCTCAGTTAGTCTGCAGTGGACTTAAAAGTGAATCCAGTCACTTGTCAAATAAATTTATGGACAGTAGACCAAAAATGTGTACAAAGGTCACAACTCCACCAAATGTGAAGCATAGATCCATCCTGTCTGCCACATCTCCAACAAAGGATAGATACTGAGGGGTAGTATTTATGCAGGATCATCAGAGTCCTATACCATCGCGTCCTAACTTTATATGCATTTTCCTGAATCACCACATTAAGTGAGCCTTTGTGCACAGAGTAAGCTTTTCCCAGACATCAACCGGAAAGGAAAGTTGGAGCTCCTTTTCCCAAGCCCTTCTTGCTTTATCTGGTACAGCTGAAGAGACGCCAACAACATAGAATATATTGCCTAAATCAAATGGCATTGGGGCCGTTTTCAAGTACACAGGGATTTGAAAGCTGTTAGGGACCTAGTCCACAGCTGCGTTGCAGTGGTAGGTTGTAAAAAATGCTTCATTTGTTTGTAGGTCTTGGAAGAAAAAGTCTTCGTAGAAAAGATTGACTCAAAATATCCAAGCGAGAAAGAAGTGACATTTCAAAACATCTTTGTGGGGCCACTCTAAGTTTAGAAACATATCTGAAAGCTCTGGAGGAAAAGTCTTATTGCCACGAAGGGGTGTTAAAGGACCAGGGTTGGACAAAAAGAGTGGGGACTTACATGCCTCCTGAAAATTTTTTAGTGAAAGGCCTATAAGAGGGTGATTCAGCACAGTTTTCGTCCAATGTTGGGGGGGGGGGGTCCAGGGCAAGAGCTGCAAAGTTCGATGACTCAAATCCCTTTCCAGATCCACCCATGCTTTCCCCGCAGCATGTAAACATCTGTCTACTATACAAACTAGTTGGCAGGTCAAATAATATCAATGAAGATCCGGGTGGCTGATACCCCCTTGCAGTTTTGGGAGGGTAAGCTGGTAATACTTAATACGGGGTGCCGAGTTTTTCCAGATAAACTGTAAGCAAGCCATCTTATATGTTTAAAAAATCAATTTTGGGAGAGCAATGGGAATAGTTTGCATCAAGTACAGCAATCTGGGAAGTATGTTCATTTAAATCTACGCCACCCTCCCAAACCATGAGACATTAAGATTGGCCCACCATTGAAGATCACCTTGAATTGTATTAAGAAGTGATTTAAAATTTCTGTCATAGAGTTCAGCCAAAGAAGCTGGAATCTGAATACCCAGATAAGTAATAGCGCGACATTGCCAAGTAAACGGGAAGTGTTCCATGCACTGTGTCAGGAATGGACTTGCCAATAGTGGTGGAACTCACCTGCCTTGTAGGCTGCAGTACCAGGGCTGGCCAGTGGGTGCTCTCAACAACCAGAGGTTCACTTCGGCAATTAGCCATCACCTGGGGCTGATTGCAGGTGTATTTAAGGGATGGCCAGTCCTGCAGTCTGTGCCTTGGTGTGTGTTTTTCCATGGGCCCCTGTACCTTGTAACCTGCATTCCTGTTCCTGAATCCTGTGTTCCTGTAGTGCGTTCGTTGTTGCCGACCCTGCCTGTTCTGATCCATGCTGACATTCTCCTGCTCTGACCCCCGGCTTGTCCCTGACCATCCTTCTGCCTGATCCTCTGTACCGTGCTGCCCGTGAGTTACTGAACCCAGCGTGTGACCTGACTACCCTTGTCTGCTGCATGTACCATGCCTGTTCCCACCGTTACTGACCCGGCTAGTCTGACCACGTCGCTCCTGACTGTCATCCATCCATCCATCCCGCTCGGACCTGGACCTTCCAGCACTCTCTACCACAGCCGGACGCACTCAGGGGTCGCGACCTGGTTCTAGTCTGCACCAAGTCCATCCCCACCATCAGGGGCCCTGGTGAATAGCAGGCTGGGACTTAGACCCCGCGCCCTGAGGAAATCCATGCTGTGGGCTTGGCCTGCCTGACCATTCCACCTCTCCAGCCCTGACTGCACTGTGTACCTATTGGTTTGTTTGTTTGTTTGCACTGTGTACCTATTAGTTTGTTTGTTAGCACTGTGTTACCTATTAGCTTAAGGTTAGCTTGTTTGCACTGTGTTTGTTTATTTGTGCAGCTAATAATAAATATTATTATTATACCATACCTGAAGTCTGCACTTCCCTGTGTCAGTCCACACACCTCTGGTCATACCCGGATCCCTAACAGAATACCAAGGCCAACCCTGACCAGAAGTGGCTGCACAGGGAAGCCATCTTGGCTTATTGTTGCTGGGAAGGATGGATCTTGATGAGGTGGTGTATTTATCTCTGCTAGTGTTTGATGACAAAGACTATGCTTATCAGACTCTGAAGGAGTATACCCGGGATCAACTGTTAGAGTGTATAAGGATCGCTCATTGTCTAGTTGATCAGGGCACAGAGTTTTCTGAGGTGCAGCCATTGATCCAGGTTTGTGCTGAGTTGGCTGTACCCTTGAAAGCAGGAATGACTTTTTTCCCCCATTTAGTGTGGATCAAGTGGAATCACTGGTATGGTTGTTGGAGGATGATCCAGATTGCTTCCATGAGCACTATGCAGCATGTCCATCACATGTGCTTATGGATTGCATAAACGCAGTGCAGTCTTTGATCAGACAGGCTTTGTGTAAGCTGAGTTTTGTTAAACCAGTACTGCAGACATGGACAGATTTGTTACACCCAGCCTCAGTCGGCTTGCAACATCATTCCTCTGCTCAAGGCACTCTTCCTGCATCCCCGACAGCACCCCCAGTGATGGCCCAGTATACTCTACTAACTACCACATACCAGTCCCCTGCTCCCACTCGCTGCACCTATCTTTTCTTCAACCCTGTAAAGAAGTCCTCTGTAGCAACTGCTCCCTCCTCTGTTCCATCCTCCAGCTCTTCTCTGTCTTCAGCTGCTCCATCCGTTTACCGTTTACAAACCTGCGCTTACTCCGGTAACTAAAACCCGGAAAAGGTGAAAGTTCTTTCCAACCAATACCATCCTGCCAGTATCCAAATCGGTCAGCCTCCCATCTGAGAACCTGCCTTCCATGGTGCAGCCTGGTGACTCGGCACCCACAATTCAGCCTGATGTCTCTACCCAACCTGATGTCTCTACCTAGCCTGATGTCTCTACCCAGCCTGATGTCTCTACCCAGCCTGATGAACTGATCCAGCCTGATGAACCTATTATGCCAGATGACTCGATGCCCGCTGTTCCGCCAGATGACTCGGTGCCCGCGGTCTTACCAGTTGACTCAGAGCCCGCAGTCTTGCCAGATGTGACCATATAAATACCATAAATAAATGTGGCAAACATATATAGAGTGCAACTAGTATAAAACAGAAAATGGTGATACAAACGCAAAGTGAAACCAAATGAATGTATTACTGTGCAACGGAAAATACAATAACTCAATGAAGAAATAAATAACATGTGACTAAAAAAATAGCATAAATGCGGCATAAAATCCATATGGAAAAACGTCCAACAAAAACGCATAAAAAAAAACAAAAAAAACCCAACGTTGATAGGTAAATGATTGTTGAATCCTACACCAGCTAAATTGCCTCCTCACCTCCACGTCCCGATCCCAAGGGGCCAAAAGGCTTTCAGGACACTCACTGATGACGCCACGTGATATCGTGGAGTAACGCGTAGAGCCCAGTGATGTACTTCTGGTTAAACATTTCCAGCAGGCGCCATCATTGAACACCCAGCACCTTGCAGTACACCCACAGCACATGGGAGACCAGCTGTATGAGATCTGCTATACTGTGAGTGTTCTCTTTTGGCTTGTTTTTATCTGCTATATGGAATAAACGGCATTTCACTATGGAGGCTCTCTTTGTCTACCTCTCTATGGCATTGTGATTATCCCAAGGGTATTACCATCTGAGGGCATAAGTGACCTGGCAGAGGAGATCGAGTGGTACTACAGGAGTATTATTACAAAGATCCCCAGTCTGGTGGAGCTATATTACGTAAAGCATTGTGGCCCTTAGGGGTCGCATGGTTAAGGTGAGGAGGCACTTTAGCCATTTTTGGATTACGATATACACGTGTGGCATGCTAACACGCATCATGTTTGGAGTGAAGAATTGAAGCACTGACATCGCTGTGTTTATTTGCACATGAAATGTCAAGCACTTTGTTATTGCACTTTATTGTGGATTTTACTTTTTACCATTATACTCCTACTGAGCACCTGTCACTTTCAGTTAGAGTGTGCAATTTTTTTTATGTCTCTTCGGCAGTGCCCCTGTGGGAGGTGCATAAAGCCACGGTGTGGGGTCATGTTATACAGCTGGGGGCGGTTCAGAAGCGGGAGCACCGACTTTTGGAGCTTCATTCTCTACTGGCCTCTGCGGATGCTCATTGGAAGTTAATTCCACCCGCGGCCCATAAACGCGCACGGGACGCTCTGGCGGCAGAGTTGGACCTACTTGCCTCTTCGGAGGCGGAACGAGCCCTGCATTAGACCAAACACAAATTTTATTCCTGTGCTAATAAGCTGGGACTGATGCTGGCCGGGAAACTCAATTCTGTGAGGAAACCCCATAAATCGATCCGATTGCGACTTCCCGCGGGTGGCTGTACTTCTAATTCCCAGCAGATTGTCTCCCGTTTTGCAGGCTTCCTTTTGCGCCTTTACGCTAAACCAGATCCTTTCCCTGTGGCTTAGGCAGAGGCATTCTTCCAAGATGTCCGACTTCCTGGATTATCCGAGGCAGCGCAGATGGCCCTCAACACCGGTGTCACCATTTCGGAAGTGCCCCAAGCTATCAAATCTCTACTGTCCACCGAGGCCCTAGGTCCTGACGGCTTCATCGGTCTCTATTATAAGAAATTTGCAACCCCGTTAGCGCCCTTCTTGGCTGACTATTTTAATGAGTTACGACAGAGCTCCTTGCCCTCTCCGGACGCACTTAGTGCTCATATCTCCATGATTCCTAAAACGACCGATGATGTGCAGGAACCTCAAGCCCATTTCTCTTCTTAATGATGACCTGAAGATATTGGGCAAGATTCTTAGTCTTCGTATCAATAAATATTTGCGTAGTCTGGTCCACAGTGACCAAGTAGGTTTCGTCCCTGGGAGGCAGGCAGGTGAAAAAGTTCGTAAGGGGGTCCATCTTATTAATTTTCTACAACAGCGGAAAATCCCGGGACTCTTACTGCCCTTAGACATATATAAAGCGTTTGATTCTCTATCTTGGGAATATCTGTGGTTTGTGCTGTCTCGTTGGGGTTTTGGGGATTCTATTCTTTCTTGGATTCAAGCCTTGTATTCTTCCCCTTCAGCTTCTGTTAAATACACTGGGTATTTCTCAGATTCCTTTCCTATTTGGCGAAGGACGAGACGGGGCTGCCCCCTGTTGCCAGCGTTCTTTGTCCTGGAGCTTGTATCGGGTGTTCCATACGCGGGACAGGAGTTCAAGTTGAACTTTTTTGCGGACGATACCCTCTTGACTAATTCCCTGACGATGCTTCCAAATTTGCAACAGGTTCTTGAGCGCTTCTACTTGATTTCGGGTCTCCGTATTAATTTGGATAAGACTGTCGCTCTCAATATTACTTTGGCCTCAGATTTGGTCTGGCGCCTACAGTCTCACTTCCCTTACAAATGGGCTTCCTCTTCTCTTGAATACCTAGGCATTCGCTTGACCCCCACCTATGACTCGTTGTTTGCTGCAGATTATTATCCATTGCTTCGCTCTGTGTCCTCTTATGCATTCTTGGCAATTTCCGCACCTATCTTGGATAGGACGGGTTAATTCAGTGAGAATGGCCATCTTGCTGATATTGTTATACTATTTTCTCACCCTCCCAGTGCGGGTTCCTCCTCTTTTTCTTCGGTTGATTCAGGCAAAGATTATGCATTTTATCTGGGCTGATAAGCTCCCCAGAGTCTCCAGAAATACACTTTTTGTTCATAGACTCCAGGGTGGTCTTGGGGTGCCTAATGTAACTAAGTATTATCAGGTGAGCCAGATTGCCCCGCTGTCTATGTTGCACACTTCCTCAGACGTTCCTCTCTGGGTCCTGCTGGAACTACCTAATTGTGCTCCTATTGCAACATCAACACTTCTATGGCTTCCCCCTGCCCTGTGCCCTATGGCCAATTTTGCTCCATGTCTTACAAGTGTGGGACTCGGTACGTTACTCCAGTGGCCTGATGTCACCTTTCTTGCCTTTGCTCCCAATTACTAACAACCCTCTCTTCCCACTGGGTTTAGATCAACCAAAGACGTTTTCTTGGTGGGTGGCCAATGGTTTTTCGCAAGTGCGACACTTTCCTACCTGGAATTCTCTTTGGGAGTCACGGGATGTCCCTCCGACGGAATTTCTTCATTACCTTCAATTGCAGCATTGGCTGATCTCCCTGCGGGGCACTTCTGCTTTCCCGTACCAGAAATCTGCCTTTAAATAGCTTTGCCAACAGGCGCCAAGGCCTTATTTCCCTTATTTATGCAGCTTTGAAAAGACGCACGACGCATACTTCTCTTTCATATGTTGTTCAGTGGGAGCACAACCTGGGGGCAGTTGTGGATCCGGAGGACTGGAATAGGGCCTGGTCGCTTATAGCTAAATGTTCATTTAATACAACCACGCTGGAGGCAGCATACAAAGTATTGTTTCGTTGGTATTGGGTTCCTGCTCGTTTGGCCCAGGCGAACCCTGCCTGTAGTGATCGATGCTTTCGGAGTTGTGGCCATTGTGGTGATGTATTGCATATCTGTTGGTCATGCCCGAGACTGTTTCGTTTTTGGTCTTGTGTTTTTGGTCTCCTTTTCACCTTGTTCCATCTCTCCATACGCCGGGATGCTTGGTATGCTTTGCTTCATTGTTCCATACTGAGCCTCTTGGCTCATCAGCAGAAGTTGGCTTCCTATTTGTTTTTGTCGGACACTAGAACAATTGCTCAGGCCTGGAAGAGCACATTTGTCCCTCTTCAGGGGGTGCGGGATCGTATGACCACTATGATGCTTAATGAACAGATGTTGAGTATCTGCAATGACTCCAAGCGTAAATTCTTGAAAATATGGGAGTCGTGGTTGCAATATGCCTTTCCAACACTCCCCCCAGCTAGTCTGGGGATGTGATAATGTTCGGTATTGGCTTTCTCATACCCCTGCTCTTGGGTTTGTTATCTTTTTTCTTTTGTACTTCTCCTTCCTTTTCTTTTTTTGTTTGTTTTTGGTGTGGCAGTGGCTAGCTGTCTTTAGTTTGAGTTACTGTAGGTGTTATGCTAATGTTTTTGCCATTTAAGTGCCATTGATAGCCCCTGAGTGGGCGCACCTTTTGGTTGGTGTTAGAGCACTGTTATTTCTAATTTTTTATGTGCCATTGATAGCCCCTGCGGGGGCATGATTTGTTGCTCCTGTGTTAAACTGTTTAAAAATTATAAAAACCATTGAAATACAAAAAAGGAAACAAATGCAGCCAACACATTTGATTGGTAAGCTGCAATATATTAAATTTTTAGTTTTACACTTACGTTGTAGATATGCTTTGTGTCAGCCAATAAAGGATATCTCCTAAAATCCAAATTTTTAGGATACATAATATATTACAGAATATAAAATAATGATGTAAAAAGGTAAACGTCTAGTCTTGCAAGAGTTCTTTGCATTTACGTGTATAGTAGTCACACATTCCTAGTAAAGAGCAGTTGTATGTAAACCTGCACATACACTATACAATTTGATTGTGCAATCTCCTTTAGATTTATCTAAGCTATGCAAAAGGGAGACACACCTAAACAATTCATTTCCAATCCATTCATTTTGTATCAAACTAGGCAGGCCCTTGAACTACATAGCTGATGGTAAATCTAAAGGAGATTATACATTTAGATTGAAAAGGAGGATGGGGGTAGACAGAAATGAAATGTTTCCTCTGTCCAGTCAGGCTAGGTTCACATATGTGCAGGTGGTGCAGCTGCAGATCTGCATGAAAATCTGCACAGCTGCACCACCCACACAGAGGAATGCAGACCCGTGGGGGGGGGGCGCCATTAGTTCTAATGGCACGCTGCCCGCACTGGAGAACGCAACCGTACTAGGAACCGAGGTACCTGTGCAGGCTGCGTTTTCAGAAGAAGTGCAGGACTTCTTCCCTGTGTGTCTCGGGGCACAGGAGTCCATTCAAATGAATGGGCTCTCGTGCCCGTGCAAAACGTGGCCTGCACGTCTGCATATATGTGAACGCGGGGTAATGGGGAGGTGACAAAACTGTACTGTTGAAATGCAATTTGATCAAGTCATTTTGTTGGACCTGGACCTCTATCCTGTGTAAATTTCAGGTCTGGATAGAAAGAAATAGAAATCCTTTGTTGGGTAAAATAGAACTCATACATACATTTCACCTGTGCATCTAGCTGTTTTCCTAGAGTTCACGTTAAACCCCATTAGAACTGCCAAACACACGTGTGGTGGCTTCAATGGCATACATGTCGCTGCGTGTTCCCAGCTCAGATACCAAGCTCTGAAAGACAGCTTTCGGTTCCTGCTATTGATTACTGGCTCCCAATCATGTGACCACTGTGACAACCACAATTGACTTGTGATCAGCTGACCTTTCCTAGGGATGCCTAGGCTGTTGGGAAAGGGTTAAATGTTGTTAAGCTTGTGTGGCCATAAAGCAAACCCATACCAAGAGAAAATATGTAGGTTGCCATGAATGCAACAACCTGGCCATCATGCTTTTCAAGAGCTTCCACCCACAGCAGCAAAGGTATTACAAAAAAAACTAAAAAAAAAAACAAAACTCCTACATGCTCCATGATTAATGAAAATATTAAAACCATTGATTCAGCATAGATAAATCAAGGGCTTGCCTTTTCGAAAGGGCAGAACAGCTATTTAAAGTGGCACTAAACCCAAAACCAACAATGTAAAATATCGCAACTTACCAATGATTAGATGTGGCAGCTGCATTGGCTTTTCTTTGGCTTTTTCTCTCTGTTTTGAACTGGTCATTTGTCAAGTAACACACCGCCTGTATTAATGAAACACCACTTTGAAGGAATGGGTTCAGGATACAGCACACAGCAGCACTGTCAGTTTGGAGGAATAGGGGGTGTTAAATGTTTCAGCTGCTTGAATACAATAAGAAACTGAAGCCAAACTCCAGCTAACATTTTAAAATGAGTTACAGCAAACAGTTTTTTTCCTTTTGGGATAAAGGCTTTACATAAATAAATAAAAGATTATCATTTTAATCACCCCTGACAGTGGTAAAGGGATTGTCTCATCCATGTAAACTGATACATTCTGCTGGAGAGCTTGAACTTATGAAAAACAGTAGAGTTGCTGGCTGAATTACCAGATGAAAATAGAAGAAAGAACACCTAAAAAAGAAAACTAACACAGCCATCGCATCTAAGAATTGTTAAGCTGAAATATATTAAATGTTTGCTTTTGGGTTCAATACTGCTTTGTTAAGCTAAAACTAACCTAGAGATGTGCACTACAAGAAATGGTAAGGTAAAACCCAACCCCATCCATTTTTTTTTAGTTTTGTATAGAGTAGGAAAGAGTTAACATTTCTATTAGGATTTTATTTCTGTCCGTGACCCCATTGGAAATGTCCCTCTTTTAGGCTAGGTTCACACTAGTGTGGACCGTGAGGCCCCTGTTTGCGTGGGAATGGCATGCTATTCATTTGAAGGGGGTGCTGTGCCCACATTTCAAAATGCATCCACAGGGAAACCGCATGGTCTTTTGACTGCGGTTCCAGCACCCACGATCACGCTGCAGGCTGAGTTGCATGGGGGTGCCATTCAGAATGAACAGCAGCCCCACACGTCTCCCAAGAGCAGAGCAGTAAGCCTTAGCTCAAACTAGCCCGCAGGCTATTGGTGCAGGAATTGCACCTGTTCCCGCAACCACCCGCAGCCTGCGAGCAGCCTTGTTTAAACCAAGGCTTACTGTTCCTCTGATATCTGTAGAAGAGAAGAGGGGAGTGCAGTTGTCACCGGGATAGGAAGGTCGAGATAGCAACAAAAACATTGTCAACAGTTCCAACCCGTCCTCACTCTACTAAAAATGTGTTTTTGTCTGTGTCCCTATTGGAAGAGATTTAAAAGAGAGTAAATGGGAAACTGGGACATAAACAGCAACAGGAACCTGGCATAAGCTCAAACCCTTCCAGCAAACAACAGTACAGTACCACTAGGTAGAAAGCAGAGCCTGAATATGTAATGAGGAAATGTGGGTTCCCCAAGTAGATAAACAGTAGTGTAGATTTGTTTATTTATTATGATAGAGTCCTCACTACACCTTTAGAAATGTGTGAGTAGGTTGAACCCTGTTTAAGTGAGTTAGATACTGGCCCAGGCTGGGTTGGGTAAGGGTTAACTCTTGGTTTGTGGACTTTTTGGGTTTTTAGCTGGCCCACCTGTGGTATAACTTGGGGGAAAGCTGAGGCCCAAGAGTTGCTTATGGAGCTGCTATGATGCGGTTGGTTGGAAGCTTAGATCTATGCTGCTGCTGATCGCAACTACCAGAGAAGGTTAACTATACCAAGACTCCCGGTATGCCACCATGTCTCCTATGATTGATTCGCTACCATACATGGACTCTAACTCAATTGCATGGTATGCCTGGGCCGATTCATAGTTAGTCAGAGATATAAAGAACTGTTCAGTACTTTATACTGTATCATGTCTGCACTAAAGAAGAAGAGTAAAGACTGTTAACTTTTTCTTGAGCCTGGTCTGAATTTTTTCCTAAAGGGCTGCATAATGAGGATGTTGTATACAAAAAACCTGGGCCTGTAATAGCACTGAGGGGTATGAAGTATATGTTACTACAGTACAAGTAAGCTGCACTTTGATGAAAAACAAGGTAATTGCTAATGACAATCAAGTAAAGTCACAGAGTCACTGGCAACCAGTCGAGGCATGGTACCTGGAGAAGGTGGGGTATCCTCTGGTAATAAGTTGGGCTCCCTCTGTAGCAAACCGTCTCCCCTTGCAAACGGGAGCAGACCAGCGTTAAGGAGATCCCTATCATGACTAATAGGTACGGAACAGGAGTTATCACAGGGCACGCATGAGAACCACACTTTGTGTCCAGTGGGGTTTCATTCCTTTACTGGCAGTGAGGTAGCGAAGGTACACTGGCTGGTGGAGTGCCGTGCCCACCACTCCAAATGCAACACATGTAACACATTGGGAGTAGAGCAATAGGATAGCTCATGGTAGAGAAAAATATGGCTTTATACTACTTGTGGTATCAGCTCATCTCTGAGTTGGGAAACTGCCTGAATCTTAGACTGCCACATGAACACAGTTCTCAACTGTTCCCGAACATTGGTGAAGATGCCTCTGGCAAAGGTACCCCTAGTGCTGGGCCACATCCATAAAATGGCGTAGTTGGAGAATGATAACAACCCAACCTGCCTGCATATGTCTATGAGCTAATACAACCATCACTAAATGCCAGACTGCTGCCTGTACCCAGATTGAGTGACAGTCATTACCAGACTACTGGCCAGTCACCAGCGCAGGGTCCCCCTCCTCTGCAGTCCCCGGTAGCTAGTACCGGCGGTGTCCTTATAACTGATGATGTGACATGCATGCTCTGCAACCAGCGTACCAGGAGAATGGAAGTGGAGCTTTCTTCATCCAAAGTTCCAGCCAGCTTCAGCTCCTGACTCCAACTCTCTGCCTACCTGGCACTAAAAGGTACAGGAGCATTCTGATGGGGACACATGATGTAAGGGGCATTCTGATGAGGAAGCCTGATGTAAAGGGGTCACTCTGATGGGGACAGTTGATGTAAGGGGGCACTTCAATGGGGACACCTGATATAAGCAGGTCCTGTCATGGGGCACAGGACCTGTCCATTGATGTTTAATGATGGCTATTTGGCACAAATGTGTGAGGGTGGTTCGGAGCACTGTAATGGGGGCATCTGATGTAAGGAGCACTGTGTTGAGCACACCAGATATGATGGGGGTCGATTTTTTGCTAGACATACAATAACTACATATATGCTTTCTGAGACATAGTAAAAACATGAGATATATACATATCTATATAGCTCTGCTTGAAAAAATGTTTACTGACCTAACCTCTTGGAATTTTAATTCAATACCCCTGATCTAATATCTCTGTGGGCACCCACAAACACCACAATATAAGACCCACTAGAGATAGATAGAAATGGGCCAAGTTAGAAAACCTTGTGCAGCAGAGATTTCTTCTTTCCAGAGCAGATATTGGCAGAGACATCTACAGAGAACCTTCTTCCACCCTGCAAGAATGTCTAAACATGAGTGGTTACCTGTCCATTGGTGTTTAATGATGGCTATTTTGCACAAATGCGTGAGGGTGGTTCGGTCATGCCTCCATGGCTAAATACCCCCTAATGTCTATGGCCAGTATAAGGATGTGAAAAAAAAATACAGCAAATATGTTACTACCTTGCAATGGGTGTGCAATAGATAAGGTGAAGCCTCAGTCAAAGTTAGCAGAAAATTGACACTCCAAAGTCTTGTCATGTAATCTCAAGGAACGTGTCATCTAAGGTTATCTTAGGTATTGCCCAGCTATGGCTCCTATGTAACATTTAAACAGAGCTACAGCAAAAAGCCAGGTAGTTGCCAGTGAGCAGAGGGGATAGTTTACGATCTCAAGTTCCAAAGACAATTCGTTTTAAAGATGGGCCACACCTCTAAAACACCTGTGAGTGGAGACCTATTAGAGATCACTTTACAGTGTTGATGTCTTGCTGTCATTGTGCAAATAGGATGTGTCAAATGTGTAACAGAGCATGTCTGTGGGATGATTAATTACCTATTTCTGTTTCTTCTCACCCATTAATAATTGATCAGTACTTTGGCAGGGTGATATGAGGCTAGTGAACGGCAACTTTCCTGAGTGTGCAACTGTATCTGTGCATTGTGGGCAGGAATTAAGGACTTGGATTATTCGTTAGTGCTAAAGTATCCCGTTTATTGATGGCAAACAAAATATTTATGAAGGTCCAAATGATCTTCTAATGACTTCATTATAATTTGATTGTACTTAGCTACCTAACAACCACATATCAACCATTGATTGGAAGAAGTCCAATAGTATTTTTATACAAAAGATCATTTAGTTGTTTGCAGTCAAAGTGGCTACAAATTTATTCCTAAGGACTTTTTGCTACCAAACTGATGTAATTAAAGTTGTAGAAAAGTCATCTGAATGATTCATAACTACAGGTAAGCGTATAATAAAGCTTACCTGTGGGTGGACATGTACACGCCAGAAATCTTTATTTCATTCTCATTTCATTAGTTTACTGCAGAACTTTGTTTCATCATATTCGTTATGCTGAACCGATTTGTTTTTGTCGCAATTTGTTTCGTATATTCTTTGGTATGGTTGGATTTGAAAAATTTAGAAGTTTTTCCGGATGATTTCTATATATTTGATATTTTGTCAAATGGATGGATTCAATATTTTTGGAAACTAGTCCAACCCACCAAGAGAAATGGTATGAGCTGATTGGACAATATCGACTGGCGTCATGTGCATCTGAATTAATGAATGGAACGAAATTTGGATCCATTTGTTATCTGAATCCAAATTATCAAACAAATTTGAGAATTTTATTAATTTCCCCATGTGCCCGAACTACTATCGCATCATGTGTCATCATGTGTCATCCGAATGTAATTAATGAAACAAATGCATTAGTTAATTTCATTATAACTTATTTTCAAATTTGTTTACATTTGTTATTCTGTCCATTCAGAGATTCATATACAACTGAATTTCCAAGAATCAAATTGTTGTTCGAAAAACAAATCGTAACGAAATGAAGTGCTCATGTCTACCTGTAAATACAGTAAATATCTTTCAAACGTGCATGGTTATACACACGTTATGACATTATCCTGCAGGGGCTCAATTTTTTTTGCAGTTTTACTTTTACTTTTTCCGCTTTAGGGTGGATGTTTACCCTCTTTCATTTTTTTTTTCTCCTCCCCACCTCCTTTTTAACAATCAGACATTTATTTATTTATTGTCATTTATTTTAATACATTGTTAATTTATTTTAGAAATACATTTTTTCCCGGCTTTCTCACCTATGTGAGAATCATAAGAAAAGTTGCCCTCAGCCCCCTGGGATACCACACCTCCCAGGAGGCTTCAGGGCGATCAACAGTGTAGGCACTGTAAAGTGTCATCAGGGGGCCAGTTGTCTCCTCTTAGTTCTTGCAGACGCCCCTTCTGAAGATGACACGCCATGGCGCATGTACGTCATCAGGGATTCAGCTCCAAAAACCAGGAAGAGACAGTCGGCCCCCTGATGATGTATGAGAGAAAGATGGAAGTATGGGACTAGGTGAGCAGCTGTAAAATGGGATGTACTTCAGAGCAGCGCTGGATTTGCTGAGCATGTAAGGCTGGCCATAGACAGATCTTTTTTTTTAAGGTTGATGGAGAAATCCTCCCATCTTGTGCCACTGTTTTCAGATAGACTCCTCCACTGTCAGAATACACTGATCAGTGCTACAGCCGATCATTCGATTGACTTCTGTTGAGCAGGAACAGCCATAAATGGGTTGAAGTTTGAGCTGTTCCTGATGAATCAGCTGAATTTCGATCCATCTATGGGCAGAATAAGTATGATAATGAAGGACAATCCAGTGAAAAAGGTAAGAGGATTTGTGAAGAACAAAAATAAGAA
Organism: Staurois parvus; assembly: GCF_062004578.1. Taxonomy (NCBI): domain Eukaryota; kingdom Metazoa; phylum Chordata; class Amphibia; order Anura; family Ranidae; genus Staurois; species Staurois parvus. The sequence continues at coordinate 5,895,815 of NW_028317982.1, forward strand.
AGGGGGGAGAAGCCTCTTTTAAAGTGGAACTTGTCAACCCAATCCATAAAATGTCCTATAAGCTTTATCATGTAAAAATAATTTCAGAAGTTGTTTTTCTTAATATTGGAAATGTGCAGCTTTCATTAAAATAATACCAGAAGATCCTGCCATTAATACCTTTGTGCAGGCACTTCCTGGTATAGGCTGACAACGCTGTCCCTTTCTCCCGCTACTGCTCCTGTGTTGTCACCCTGTCACATGCCGTCCCGAAGAAGATATAAGGGCCATGTAGACACACATTGCACTAGCATGGTCTGCTGATGTCATCATCAGGAAATCCTACCTGAGAAGTGATATCAGCCATCACCGGGTGGCATGCATGCCACAAGAAGTGGCTTCACAGAGGCAGCAGTAGATCAGCAGTACTGATATGCAACACAGGAGGGAGAAAAAGGTTAAAACAGTATTTTATTTTTAAAAAGGTAATTGTTTTTGATTTAGCACACTAAATGTCATTCAGATAGGGCTTCGCTACTGCCTAGAATTCCAAAAGAGATCATCCCTGGTAGGTTGGGGATGCTGTTGAAAGTCAAGTTACTTTTGTCACCTGATGAGGTTTTCTTTTTATTTCTTATTATTTTTTATTTCTAGAAACTTGATATGAGGACCCCTGGCTCTCCAAACTCCATCCTACTGCTAATCCCAATGCTCAGCTATTCATTATGACACTGCAGACTTCTAGATATTTTCAAAACCATCCAAAAACTGATATAGATACTGTAGCAGCTTAAGTAACCACCGCAGGATTTCAATCCTTGTTGGCGTAGTGTGTTACCAATTGTTTTCTTGGTGACTGTGGTCCCAGCTGCCTGGAGATCATTGACAAGATCCTCATGTGTAGTTCTGGGATGATTCCTCACTGTTCTCATGATCATTGACACTTCACGAGGTGAGATCTTGCATGGTGCACCAGACCTAGGGAGAGTGACAGTTGTTTTGTGTTTCTTCCATTTGCGAATGATTGCACCAACTGTTGTCACCTTCTCACCAAGCTGCTTGGTGATAGTTTGGTAGTTTGGTAGCCCAGTCCAGCCTTGTGTAGGTCTACAATCTTGTCCCTGACATCCTTGGACAGCTCTTTGGTCTTTTCCATGGTGGAGAGTTTGGAATCTGATTGTTTGATTGCTCCTGTGGACAGGTGTCTTTTATACAGGTGAGATTAGCAGCACTCCCTTTAAGAGACTGCTTCTAATCTCAGCTTGTTACCTGTATGAAAGACACCTGGTAGCCAGAAATCCTGCTGAATGATAGGGGATCAAATACTTATTTCCCTCATGAACATGCAAATCAGTGCATAATTTGTTAGACATGCATTTCTTTTGAATTTTTTGTTGCTATTCTGTCTCAGTGTTACAATACACCTACCATTTGATTTTTAAACTGATCATTTCTTTGTGAGTTGGCAAACATTCAAAATCAGCAGGGGATCAAATACTTATTTCCTTCACTGTAGCAGCTTAAGTAACCGGCAGAGCAGCGACTGCATTGGACTGCGCTTATCACTTTTTCCGAGCGCGGTGCAAAAGATACAAATTATTAAGCTGTTCTGCAATGCGTTTGCCAAAACAGAAAAGTGATTGTGCACAGAACTTGTTTGGTGTATTCACTATTATTTGTCAGTGGAAACATTCAGGTTATGGTAAAGTGGGTTAACATGAATGGAAACAGCCTTCCCTAGGAATACTAATGTCAAATACAATGTTGTCTTTGTAAACCAGAAGATATTTGCATGTCATCACTTCCATCACAAATCCATAAACAGGTCTTTATTCCTCATTCAAGGATAATGGACCATTCAAAGTGTTCCTTTGAAATCCAAATTCTAGGTGTGTATCCAGATCCTCTGGTTTACGCACACAAAACATGTACAATATTGAACCATTTACCAAATCACATAAAGCTGTTTTGAAATGAAATGAAAACACTTTATGGAGAAGTACTTGGGTTACAGAGTCACCACTATGTGATGTGGTCTTTAGAAAAACCAATAAAGTGTATTTTCACTTCTGCAACCACAGAATGCACCTACTTTATATTTGTTACATGTTGTCATTCGGATCATAACTTGTTAACTTACTAAAATAAATATAAATTCCTGCTTACATTTTTTTTTTTCTAAAAATGTCAAAACTGAAGTTTTACTCTGTAATGCAATGTTAAAGAGGAGGCTGGGGAGTTGATGTTTACCACAACAAGCTAATTTGTACTGTGCTGGCAGATCTTATTATCAGCTGTAAGATAGATTTGAACTCTATTTGGCTTAACAAAGTGTTACAGATATGGAAGCCTGGCTGGCTGCATTGCATGCTAAAGTGATAGTAAACTCTCATATTTTATTTTTACCTACAGGTAACATGTTATAATAAAGATTACCTGTAGGTAAAATGAATATCTCCTAAATGTGCACTGTTTATGAGATATTCTAGTGAGTAGCAGCCGGTGATGTCAGGGGGAAACAGCAAATTTAACTACTCCCCTTGATTTTTTTGGAGCTGTTTTTCACAGAAGATCTGTATGGATTGATGGTGGATCAAAGCAGTTTGTATGCACAGCAATTTATCATCGCCATCCCAAATCCAAACCTTGCCAGACCATTTGCATGGAAACCTATTACAGTTTCCGAATTTAATGTTTTTTGGGCCTAACCCTCAACATAGGTATTATTAAAAAAATGAATTGCGGTTGTCCACAGACCAGATTCATCATATGCCCATATTCTCTGCTGCCATGGTCAGGCGTAGATATTGAAAAAAATGCGATTTATGAATTTCAACGACAATACACTCTGTCGTCCTTAGGGTGACCCTAAATTTGACCGGCTCCACAAAATTCAGCCCCTCGCAAATCACCTTAACCAAAAATTTGCAGATGTCTATACTCCCAGCAAAACATCTGCATTGATGAGTCCCTCATTTGTTTTTTCTGGCCGCCTTGCATTCAAACAATTTCTCCCCAGCAAGCGTGCCAGATATGGGGTCAAGATGTAGAAGACCTGTGAGAGGACAACAGGCTATACGTGTAATTTTTGGATTTACAAGGGATAAGATAGTGACGAGTAGCCCCCTGGATGTCCAAACTACATGGGGAGCAGTGGCAAAATAGTTCGGGACTTGATGTCACCCTTTTTCCATATGGGGTACCACTTATACGTGAACAATTTTTATATAAGTGTGCCGCTATTTAGACATTTATACAAACTCACTATAGCGCAAAAAATAAAAAAAACAGAGGTGATCAAATATCACCAAATGAAAGCTCTATTTGTGTGAAAAAAGGACATAAATTTCATTTGATTACAGCATTGCATGACTGCGCAATTACCAAATGAAACTGCACAGCACCGTAACACAAAAAATGGTCTGGTCAGAAAGGGGGGTAAATCCTCTGGAGGGTGAGTGGTTAATATAAGAACCTTCCTAAACTATCCAATTTTCATACAGGCCAGTCCTTGCATAAATTAGTTGTTGGTAGATCTAAAGGAGATTGTACAAGCAGATTGTTACCTGTGTGGTGAACTTTAGTTCTAGCCAACATCATCACCTATCTTTTTTTCTTATGATCACTCATTGTTCCTATGCACAGGTATCCTAATCAAGTCCAAACTGCTGCTCATCCTGAGATGTACTGCAGCGAGTGATTGTTGTCACCTTAGGACATGAGGTGTGTTACTAGCAGGATCACCTTGAGAATTGAATGAAAATAGGTTGACAAAAGGAAAACAACGAAGCTCCCATATCTAAGGACCGGTAAGCTGCAATATACAGTGCCTTGAAAAAGTACTCATACCCCTTGACATTTTCCACATTTTGTCATATTACAACCAAAAATGTAAATGTATTTTATTGGGATTTTTGTGATAGGCCAACACAAAGTGGCATATAATTGGGAAGTGGAAGGAAAATGATAAATTGTTTTCAACATTTTTTACTAATAAGTATCTGAAAAGTGTGGCGTGCATTTGTATTCAGCCCCCCTGTGTGTAATTTAATATCAGTATAAATACAGCTGTTCTGTGAAGCCTTCAGAGGTTTGTTAGAGAATATTAGTGAACAAACAGCATCATGATGGCCAAGGAACACACCAGACAGGTCAGGGATAAAGTTGTGAAGAATTTTAACCACTTGCCTACCGGTCACTTTCACTCCCTTCCTGCCCAGGCCAATTTTCAGCTTTCAGCGCTGTCGCACTTTGAATGACAATTGCGCGGTCATGCAACACTGTACCCATATGAAATAGACAGATAGAGCTTTCTTTTGGTGATATATAACCACATCTGGGTTTTTTATTTTTTGATAAACAAACCAAAAACAACTGAAAATTTTGAAGAAAAAAAACGTTTTTTTCTTAGTTTCTGTTAGAAAATTTTGTAAATTAGTAATTTATCTCCTTCACTGATGTGCGCTAATGAGGCTGCACTGATGGGCACTGATAGGCTGCACTGATGGGCACTGATAGGCAGCACTGATGTGCACTGATGAGGAGGCACTGGTAGGTGGCACTGATGGGCATTGACAGGCATCACTGGTGGGCATTCACAGACATCACTGATGGGCACTGAAAGTCAGTACTCATATATGGCACTGATAGACAGCACTGACTGGCACTGATAGGCAACACTGACTGGCACTGATAGGTGGTACTGACGGGCACTGATAGGTGGCACTGACTGGCACTGACAGGCAGCACTGACTGGCACTGATAGGTGGAACTGATTGGCAGCATTCATAGGCGGCACTGACTGGCACTGATAGTTGGCACTGAAAGGTAGCTGAGATGGGCACTGATATGTGGCATTGATGCGCCCATCATTTCCTTCTATTGCGGGCAGGAGGTGGTTAAAGCAAGGTTAGGTTATTAAAAAATCTCCCAAGCTTTGAACATCTCACGGAGCACTGTTAAATCTATCATCGGAAAATGGAAGGAGTATGCCACAACTGCAACCTACCAAGACATGGCCATCCACCTAAACTGACAAGCCAGGCAAGGGGAGCATTAATCAGAGAAGCAGCCAAGAGGCCAATGGTAACTCTGAAGAAGCTGCAGAGATCCACAGCTCAGGTGGGAGAATCTGTCCACAGGATAACTATTAGTTGTGCACTCCATAAATCTGGTCTTTATGGAAGAGTGGCAAGAAGAAAGCCATTGTTGAAAGAAAGCCATAAGAAGTCCCATTTGCAGTTTGTGAGAAGCCATGTGGGGGACACAGCAAACATGTAGAAGAAGGTGCTCTGGTCAGACGAGACCAAAATTTAACTAAAAGAACAGCGCTATGTGTGGTGGAAAGCTAACACTGCACATCACCCTGAACACACCATCCCCACCGTGAAACATGGTGGTGGCAGCATCATGTTGTGGGTATGCTTTTCTTCAGCAGCGACAGGGAAGCTGGTCAGAGTTGATGGGAAGATGGATGAAGCCAAATACAGGGCAAACTTAGAAGAACACCTGTTAGAGTGTGCAAAAGACTTGAGAATGGAGTGAAGGTTCACCTTCCAGCAGGACAACGACCCTAAACATACAACCAGAGCTACAATGGAATGGTTTAGATCAAAGCATATTCATGTGTTAGAAT